>NC_084560.2:44377920-44677920 GCF_033978685.3 Nerophis lumbriciformis
TGAGCTATTCAATGTAAATGCAGTGAGTAGCTTTAATGGCTGACTGGCTTCCAAGTAGACGTGAGCGACAATGGAGAGGGGGTGTTGTTGTTTAAGCAAGGTTCTAATGGCAAAGTGAATTAGTGAGCCATGATGGAGGGGAAAGAAAGCCAGCCAACAGATAAACAAAGTGGCATTTTGAGCAGATTCACGCCTCGCAGGTGCTTGAACGGCTTTGACGAATTAGAACTTGACACAAAGAAAACATTGTAAGGAAGCCGTTTTCTTATACGAACCCCGTTTCCATATGAGTTGAGAAATTGTGTTGGATGTAAATATAAACGGAATACAATGATTTGCAAATCCTTTTCAACCCATATTCAGTTGAATATGCTACAAAGACAACATATTTGATGTTCAAACTCATAAACATTTTTTTTGTGTGCAAATAATCATTAACTTTAGAATTTGATGGCAGCAACACGTGACAAAGAAGTTGGGAAAGGTGGCAATAAATACTGATAAAGTTAAGGAATGCTCATCAAACACTTATTTGGAACATCCCACATGTGTGCAGGCTAATTGGGAACAGGTGGGTGTCATGATTGGGTATAAAAGCATACCTGCCAACTACTCCGGTTTTCCCGTAATTAGTACGGTTTTCATCAACCTATTCCGGGTTACGGTTGCAGTGATAAAAAATACGGTTTTTCATTAATTAAATTTTTTTAATTTTTTTAAAGTTTTATTCACGAAATCGCGTAACAACAATGACAATCGACACTGCTTCTTAGGGCTGGGCGATAAAACAATAACAATATATATCGCGATAGACATGTGATCAATATCAATAGAAAATGGGGTCGATAGAACGTTCGATAATTTCACTGAGTTCTGTTAGAAAAAAATAGGAAGAAATGGCCGGAACCGCACGGCATTCTGGGGGGTGTAGGCAGAGGAAGGGCTTTGGCCTCTCAACCTATCACGGCCGAGCCTGAACCGCAAGGCATTCTGGGAAATGCTAACAGGAAAAAAAAAAAGCAACAATGGCGAGCTGACGACGAGGAGTGAAACAAAACGGGAATATGAGTGCGGCGGCACGAGAGGAAATTGTAAATAAAAACGGAAACGTCACGTCACCAGTTTGGCAGTATTTTGGATTTTTTAAGTCCGATACGAATCAGAGTAATACTGTCTGCAAACTTTGCAAGGTCGTCGTCCCGACCAAGTCTGGGGACACGACAAACTTATTTTACCACCTGAGCCGCTCTCACCCGCTGGAGTACAGCAGTAACAAACAACCACAACCATCTACATCAGCCGGTGCAAGTGGAACAGCACCGAAGCGGCAACAACAGACCACCATCGAGAGATACTCGGCAGCAGTGCCATATGACAAAAATTCAAAACGTTATAAAGAAATAACGGATGCAGTGGTGGATCAATTAGCGAAGGACATGCTACCTACTTATATTTAAAATAAAAGTATTTAAATTCAGCCTTTTTTCTCCTGGTCTTTATTTAGAATATTTATTTTTTTTAATCAATAATTATCGATATCGACTGATATGAAACACTTATATCGTGATACATTTTTTAGTCATATCGCCCAGCCCTACCAGTGCTTCCCGTAACTTCCTATCGAGCCATTCCGAATGCCATGCGCGAGGCTATTTATAGCACCGCTGCCAAGCACGAGGCACCAGTTGCCATTGTTTTCAAACGAGCAAACGATCATGGAATCAGCCGGAGAAAAATCGCATACGAGTCTTAAACCGAAAAGGAAACTGCAGTCATTCCGTGAAGAATATTCAAAAGCCTATCCGGGAATAATTATCCGTTCCAAAAAGGGTGAAAACTACGCGAATTGCACCTTGTGCAGACAAGATTTTTCCATCGGACACGGAGGAATTAGCGATGTAAAAGACCACGTTGGGACAAAAAAACACAAGTCTAATGCCGTTGCTAGCGATACAAGTGGAAAACTTTCAACGTTTTTCGTCGCCCAAACAGATTCTTTGGATGTGATAAATGCCAACGTTTTATTTACGGAGGCAATAATTGAGCAAACAAAAAGGTAATGACACCAATGTTATCTATTGGAATTGTTTAGTACTGTTATACTGTTAAAAGTCTTTATACTATTTATGCTTTCAAGTCCAAGTTAAAGAAATCTTGTTAAATGTTGACAGCATAACTACCAAAATACAGAAGTATGTCCTTAATATTTTTGCAGTGCTATTTCTGTTGAAAAGTTCAAATGATTACATTAGAGATGTGATGTGCCACTTTTCAAGTGTCTGATGGCTTCAATTAATTTTCATTAATTTTTCATATTTTGAATTCTTTTGAAAGGTTTACAAAAAAACTACATTTGAATTGTAATTCCATGCTATTGACAGGACTATTAATTTTAATGAAGTTAGCTTACCATGTTTACAGTATGATAATTGTGATAGAAATGTGAATTTTAGGCACAGAATATTTTTTACAATTGAACAAGGCAGTAGATTATACAAGCTTGGACAGAAAGTTAATAATGACACCAATTTTTTTTGTAATGGAATTGTTTAGTACTGTTTTACCATTTGTTTACTGTAAAAAGTGTTTATACTGTTTATACTTTCAATTAACAAATTGAAGTCTTGTGAAAGGTTGACAGGATAACTGGCATTAACTGTCAAAATAATTTCAAACTATTGAAGTTAGCTTACAGAATAAACATGTCAATCAACCCATATGATTTTTGCTGTCATATTTTTGTTTTGAAAAGTCACTGTGACTGATAGAAAAGTGATGGTTTTAGCAACATTTTAACCTGTCTGAATGCTAATAATCATTTTCCGTCGGGGGGCGAAGGAACCCCCCACCAGGACTTTGTCCTGGACCTACCAGGGCCTGCGGCCCCTGGACCCTGGCTACTAGGTTTTTCTGATTTCAAAAGTTGGCAGGTATGTAAAAGTAGATTCACAAACAAGGATGGGGCGAGGGTCACCACTTTGTCAACAAATGCCTGAGCAAATTGTTGAACAGTTTAAGAAAAACCTTTCTCAACCAGCTATTGCAAGGAATTTAGGGATTTCACCATCTACGCTCCGTAATATCATCAAAGGGTTCAGAGAATCTGGAGAAATCACTGCACGTAAGCAGCTAAGCCCGTGACCTTCCATCCCTCATGCTGTACTGCATCAACAAGCCACATCAGTGTGTAAAGGATATCACCACATGGGCTCAGGAACACTTCAGAAACCCACTGTCAGTAACTACATCTGTAAGTGCAAGTTAAAACTCTCCTATGCAAGGCGAAAACCGTTTATCAACAACACCCAGAAACGCCGTCGGCTTCGCTGGGCCTGAGCTCATCTAAGATGGACTGATACAAAGTGGAAAAGCGTTCTGTGGTCTGACGAGTCCACATTTCAAATTGTTTTTGGAAACTGTGGACGTCGTGTCCTCCGGACCAAAGAGGAAAAGAACCATCCGGATTGTTATAGGCGCAAAGTGGAAAAGCCAGCATGTGTGATGGTATGGGGGTGTATTAGTGCCCAAGATATTGGTAACTTACACATCTGTGAAGGCGCCATTAATGCTGAAAGGTACATACAGGTTTTGGAGCAACATATGTTGCCATCCAAGCAACGTTACCATGGACGCCCCTGCTTATTTCAGCAAGACAATGCCAAGCCACGTGTTACATCAACGTGGCTTCATAGTAAAAGCGTGCGGGTACTAGACTGGCCTGCCTGTAGTCCAGACCTGTCTCCCATTGAAAATGTGAAGCCTAAAATAGCACAACGGACTGTTGAACAACTTAAGCTGTACATCAAGCAAGAATGGGAAAGAATTCCACCTGAGAAGCTTCAAAAATGTGTCTCCTCAGTTCCCAAACCTTTACTGAGTGTTGTTAAAAGGAAAGGCCATGTAACACAGTGGTGAACATGCCCTTTCCCAACTACTTTGGCACGTGTTGCAGCCGTGAAATTCTAAGTTAATTATTATTTGCAAAAAAATAAAGTTTATGAGTTTGAACATCAAATATGTTGTCTTTGTAGTGCATTCAACTGAATATGGGTTGAAAAGGATTTGCAAATCATTGTATTTCGTTTATATTTACATCTAACACAATTTCCCAACTCATATGGAAACGGGGTTTGTACTTGCAAAAGACATTTTTGGTAAAAAAGACTAAATTATAACATTCCAGGGATCTGCGAAAGCATCAGGAAGGTCAGAAATATGCTGACTGAGCGATACTTTTGACTGTTAATCCTCCTCCGATATGCTGCTGCCCCTTTGCTGAATGCATCTGCATACGCTTAGAAAGACAGGAATAATGTCCATTTTTTGGCATTAATGTACATTCTTATGAAGAGCATGAACGTGACATATCTGCGAATGACGTCTCATAAGGTGTGCCTTTGCAAAGATTATGCGTTTTTGATTGACACTGCAAGAGAGTTTTAGTTGTAAAAGGAGTACTGCTGTTGAAAATAACAGGTAAATTAATATTTTACTAAACCATAATAATCTGATAAATATTAGTATTTAGTATAAATAGTATTTATTTATTTATGAATTGTGTATGTAATTTGCATAAGAAATATATTTTTTGCATGTTAAAAATAAACTCAACAATTTACATGACCAACTATTAGTATTACTATATATTTTAGTTATAAAAATAATAATCATAATGCTTATTTAATAGTAATAATAATAATTAAGAATAAAAAATAATTATCAATACTCTTATTATGCATTATACAGATTAATGAATAGAATATACAACTTTTTTTATGATTATTATATTATATTATATTCTTTGTAGGGACATTGTTGACTGTCAGGTCATGTACGGATGTACTTTGTGTAAGTCTTTGCTGTCGTCCAGCATTTTTTTTTTTTTTTTTACTTTGCAGCCAGTTCAGTTTTAGTTTCGTTTTGCATAGTATTTTCTTGGCGGCACTCGATCACCTTTTTTCCGGTTTTAGCATTTAGATTCCTTTTTTACCTGCACGCTGCCATAATATAATAATAATAATCATAACATTTGTTGCAAGAGATGTTTAGTTGTAAAATGAGTATGACTGTTGAAACAGATAAATTATAATTTTACTAAATCATAAAAATAGGATAAATATTAGTATTTAGTACAAATAATAGTATTTATTTATTTATGAATTGTGTATGTAATTTGCATAAGATATCATTTTTTGCATGTTAAAAATAAACTCAACAATTTACATGACCAACTATTAGTATTACTATATATTTTAGTTATAACAATAATAATCATAATGCTTATTTAATAGTAATAATAATAATTAAGAATAAAAAAATAATTATCAATACTCTTATTATGCATTATACAGATTAATGAATAGAATATACAATCTTTTTTTATTATTATTATATTATATTATATTCTTTGTAGGGACATTGTTGACTGTCAGGTCATGTACAGATGTACTTTGTGTAAGTCTTTGCTGTCGTCCAGCATTTTTTTTTTTTTTTAATTTTCAGCCAGTTCAGTTTTAGTTTCGTTTTGCATAGCCATGCCTAAGCTTCAATGTCTTTTCTTGGCGGCACTCGATCACCTTTTTTTTGTTTCCGGTTTAAGCATTTAGATTCCTTTTTTACCTGCACGCTGCCATAATATAATAATAATAATCATAACATTTGTTGCAAGAGATGTTTAGTTGTAAAATGAGTACGACTGTTGAAAATAACAGGTAAATTAATATTTTACTAAACCATAAAAATCGGATAAATATTAGTATTTAGTACAAATAATAGTATTTCTTTATTTATGAATTGTGTATGTAATTTGCATAAGATATAATTTTTTGCATGTTAAAAATAAACTCAACAATTTACATGACCAACTATTAGTATTACTATATATTTTAATATATTATAATACTTATTTAGTAGTAATAATAATAACTAAATATAAAAAATATCAATATTCTTACTATGCATTATACAGATTAATGAATAGAATATACAACTTTTTTTATGATTATTATATTATATTATATTCTTTGTAGGGACATTGTTGACTGTCATGTCATGTACAGATGTACTTTGTGTAAGTCTTTGCTGTCGTCCAGCATTTTTATTTTTTTTATTTTCAGCCAGTTCAGTTTTAGTTTCGTTTTGCATAGGCATGCCTAAGCTTCAATGTATTTTCTTGGCGGCACTCGATCACCTTTTGTTTGTTTCCGGTTTAAGCGTTTTTATATACCTTTTTTACCTGCACGCTGCCATAATATAATAATAATAATAATCATAACATTTGTTGCAAGAGATGTTTAGTTGTAAAATGAGTACGACTGTTGAAAATAACAGGTAAATTAATATTTTACTAAACCATAAAAATCAGATAAATATTAGTATTTAGTACAAATAATAGTATTTCTTTATTTATGAATTGTGTATGTAATTTGCATAAGATATAATTTTTTGCATGTTAAAAATAAACTCAACAATTTACATGACCAACTATTAGTATTACTATATATTTTAATATATTATAATAATTATTTAGCAGTACTAATAATAACTAAATATAAAAAATATCAATATTCTTATTATGCATTATACAGATTAATGAATAGAATATACAATTTTTTTTAAATTATTATATTATATTCTTTGTAGGGACATTGTTGACTGTCTTGTCATGTTCAGATGTACATTGTGTAAGTCTTTGCTGTCGTCCAGCATTTTTTTTTAAATTTGCAGCCAGTTCAGTTTTAGTTTCGTTTTGCATAGCCATGCCTAAGCTTCAATGTCTTTTCTTGGCGGCACTCGATCACCTTTTGTTTTTGTTTCCGGTTTAAGCATTTAGATACCTTTTTTACCTGCACGCTGCCATAATATAATAATAATAATCATAACATTTGTTGCAAGAGATGTTTAGTTGTAAAATTAGTACTACTGTTGAAAATAACAGGTAAATTAATATTTTACTAAACCATAAAAATCGGATAAATATTAGTATTTAGTACAAATAATAGTATTTATTTATTTATGAATTGTGTATGTAATTTGCATAAGATATAATTTTTTGCATGTTAAAAATAAACTCAACAATTTACATGACCAACTATTAGTATTACTATATATTTTAATATATTATAATACTTATTTAGTAGTAATAATAATAACTAAATATAAAAAAATATCAATACTCTTATTATGCATTATACAGATTAATGAATAGAATATACAACTTTTTTTATGATTATTATATTATATTATATTCTTTGTAGGGACATTGTTGACTGTCATGTCATGTACGGATGTACTTTGTGTAAGTCTTTGCTGTCATCCAGCATTTTTTTTTTAAAATTTGCAGCCAGTTCAGTTTTAGTTTCGTTTTCATAGCCATGCCTAAGCTTCAATGTCTTTTCTTGGCGGCACTCGATCACCTTTTGTTTGTTTCCGGTTTAAGCATTTAGATACCTTTTTTTACCTGCACGCTGCCATAATATAATAATAATAATCATAACATTTGTTGCAAGAGATGTTTAGTTGTAAAATTAGTACTACTGTTGAAAATAACAGGTAAATTAATATTTTACTAAACCATAATAATCTGATAAATATTAGTATTTAGTACACATAATAGTATTTCTTTATTTATGAATTGTGTATGTAATTTGCATAAGATATAATTTTTTGCATGTTAAAAATAAACTCAACAATTTACATGACCAACTATTAGTATTACTATATATTTTAATATATTATAATACTTATTTAGTAGTAATAATAATAACTAAATATAAAAAATATCAATATTCTTATTATGCATTATACAGATTAATGAATAGAATATACACCATATTTTTTTTATTATTATATTATATTATATTCTTTGTAGGGACATTGTTGACTGTCAGGTCATGTACAGATGTACTTTGTGTAAGTCTTTGCTGTCGTCCAGCATTTTTTTTTTTTTTTAATTTTCAGCCAGTTCAGTTTTAGTTTCGTTTTGCATAGCCATGCCGAAGCTTCAATGTCTTTTCTTGGCGGCACTCGATCACCTTTTTTCTGTTTCCGGTTTAAGCATTTAGATACCTTTTTTACCTGCACGCTGCCATAATATAATAATAATAATAATCATAACATTTGTTGCAAGAGATGTTTAGTTGTAAAATGAGTACGACTGTTGAAAATAACAGGTAAATTAATATTTTACTAAACCATAAAAATCGGATAAATATTAGTATTTAGTACAAATAATAGTATTTCCCTATTTATGAATTGTGTATGTAATTTGCATAAGATATAATTTTTTGCATGTTAAAATTAAACTCAACAATTTACATGACCAACTATTAGTATTACTATATATTTTAGTTATAACAATAATAATCATAATGCTTATTTAATAGTAATAATAATAATTAAGAATAAAAAATAATTATCAATACTCTTATTATGCATTATACAGATTAATGAATAGAATATACAACTTTTTTTATGATTATTATATTATATTATATTCTTTGTAGGGACATTGTTGACTGTCATGTCATGTACGGATGCACTTTGTGTAAGTCTTTGCTGTCGTCCAGCATTTTTTTTTTTTTAATTTGCAGCCAGTTCAGTTTTAGTTTCGTTTTGCATAGCCATGCCTAAGCTTCAATGTCTTTTCTTGGCGGCACTCGATCACCTTTTGTTTTTGTTTCCGGTTTAAGCATTTAGATACCTTTTTTACCTGCACGCTGCCATAATATAATAATAATAATCATAACATTTGTTGCAAGAGATGTTTAGTTGTAAAATTAGTACTACTGTTGAAAATAACAGGTAATTTAATATTTTACTAAACCATAAAAATCGGATAAATATTAGTATTTAGTACAAATAATAGTATTTATTTATTTATGAATTGTGTATGTAATTTGCATAAGATATAATTTTTTGCATGTTAAAATTAAACTCAACAATTTACATGACCAACTATTAGTATTACTATATATTTTAGTTATAACAATAATAATCATAATGCTTATTTAATAGTAATAATAATAACTAAGAATAAAAAAATAATTATCAATACTCTTATTATGCATTATACAGATTAATGAATAGAATATACAACTTTTTTTATGATTATTATATTATATTATATTCTTTGTAGGGACATTGTTGACTGTCATGTCATGTACGGATGCACTTTGTGTAAGTCTTTGCTGTCGTCCAGCATTTTTTTTTTTTTAATTTGCAGCCAGTTCAGTTTTAGTTTCGTTTTGCATAGCCATGCCTAAGCTTCAATGTCTTTTCTTGGCGGCACTCGATCACCTTTTGTTTTTGTTTCCGGTTTAAGCATTTAGATACCTTTTTTACCTGCACGCTGCCATAATATAATAATAATAATCATAACATTTGTTGCAAGAGATGTTTAGTTGTAAAATTAGTACTACTGTTGAAAATAACAGGTAATTTAATATTTTACTAAACCATAAAAATCGGATAAATATTAGTATTTAGTACAAATAATAGTATTTATTTATTTATGAATTGTGTATGTAATTTGCATAAGATATAATTTTTTGCATGTTAAAATTAAACTCAACAATTTACATGACCAACTATTAGTATTACTATATATTTTAGTTATAACAATAATAATCATAATGCTTATTTAATAGTAATAATAATAACTAAGAATAAAAAAATAATTATCAATACTCTTATTATGCATTATACAGATTAATGAATAGAATATACAACTTTTTTTATGATTATTATATTATATTATATTCTTTGTAGGGACATTGTTGACTGTCATGTCATGTACGGATGTACTTTGTGTAAGTCTTTGCTGTCATCCAGCATTTTTTTATTTATTTATTTGCAGCCAGTTCAGTTTTAGTTTCGTTTTGCATAGCCATGCCTAAGCTTCAATGTCTTTTCTTGGCGGCACTCGATCACCTTTTGTTTGTTTCCGGTTTAAGCATTTAGATTCCTTTTTTACCTGCACGCTGCCATAATATAATAATAATAATCATAACATTTGTTGCAAGAGATGTTTAGTTGTAAAATGAGTACGACTGTTGAAAATAACAGGTAAATTAATATTTTACTAAATCATAAAAATAGGATAAATATTAGTATTTAGTACAAATAATAGTATTTATTTATTTATGAATTGTGTATGTAATTTGCATAAGATATAATTTTTTGCATGTTAAAAATAAACTCAACAATTTACATGACCAACTATTAGTATTACTATATATTTTAATATATTATAATACTTATTTAGTAGTAATAATAATAACTAAATATAAAAAATATCAATATTCTTATTATGCATTATACAGATTAATGAATAGAATATACAACTTTTTTTATGATTATTATATTATATTATATTCTTTGTAGGGACATTGTTGACTGTCATGTCATGTACAGATGTACTTTGTGTAAGTCTTTGCTGTCGTCCAGCATTTTTATTTTTTTTATTTTCAGCCAGTTCAGTTTTAGTTTCGTTTTGCATAGCCATGCCTAAGCTTCAATGTCTTTTCTTGGCGGCACTTGATCACCTTTTGTTTGTTTCCGGTTTAAGCATTTAGATACCTTTTTTACCTGCACGCTGCCATAATATAATAATAATAATCATAACATTTGTTGCAAGAGATGTTTAGTTGTAAAATTAGTACTACTGTTGAAAATAAGAGGTAAATTAATATTTTACTAAACCATAAAAATAGGATAAATATTAGTATTTAGTACAAATAATAGTATTTATTTATGAATTGTGTATGTAATTTGCATAAGATATCATTTTTTGCATGTTAAAAATAAACTCAACAATTTACATGACCAACTATTAGTATTACTATATATTTTAATATATTATAATACTTATTTAGTAGTACTAATAATAACTAAATATAAAAAATATCAATATTCTTATTATGCATTATACAGATTAATGAATAGAATATACAATTTTTTTTTAATTATTATATTATATTCTTTGTAGGGACATTGTTGACTGTCATGTCATGTACAGATGTACTTTGTGTAAGTCTTTGCTGTCGTCCAGCATTTTTTTTTTTTTTTTACTCACCTTTTGTTTATTTTTGGTTTAAGCATTACATACCTTTTTTACCTGCACACTGCCATAATATAATAACAATAATCATAACATTTGTTAGTTTTATTATGATTATATAATAAAACATGTATTACTAGTAGTATTTTTATTATGCATTATTATAATAAAAACAATATATAACAAGTTATTATTATTACAATGTAATGACATGATATAGTTATAATGGGAATAGTTGTTTTTATTATTATTATGAAATAAATATTCTTATTTGCTTCATCCCATGCTTTTAGCATGTGCTTTATCATAACATATTTCTTGGCTTATGTTTTATACTTTGTAAAAGGTTGATGTTAACAACAAAAATGAGATGATTTTAATTGCCTTTTTATCCTTAAATAAGGTTAGGACCATATATAAAATGTCTTTATTGTTTCAAGATAAAACTATTATTTTGCAGTGGTTTACTTCTTTTTGCACTTGTAAGACAGGTATTATTAAAAATAGCAATGAGATACATGGCTCTAGTTGTTACAGTCGGTGTATTCATAATAAGGGGGATGTCTTTTAGCGTATTGATAACTTCTTTTTACAATCATGTGACAAATACTATTGGAAACTAAATTCATTTGAAATGTTTTCTCCAATGTTTTCAATGTGAAAATGGTGCAATTTGTTGGAAGTCAGGATGAGACATTGATTCTTGGGTTTGTTTTGGGTTTGAACTTATTCATATTGAATGCGGTTAACTTATTTTTATGTGTGTTACAATTAATGTTGAAAAAAAAGGAGAGTTGGGATTTTATATGCAGCCCGTTTAGTTGTAATTTAGGTTAAGACAGTGATTTTTAGTCGGGGTTTTGGGTTTGATCTTAAAAGTGACAATGGTCAACTTATTTTTAGAATTGTGTGATGATGATAAAAAAAATTAAAAAAAAAGATATGTAATTTTATTTGCAACCCGTTTAGTCATAATACAGGGTGAGACATTGATTTTTGGGTCTGTTTTGGTTTGAACTTACTCATATTGAATGCGGTTAACTTATTTTTACGTGTGTAACAATTAATGTTGGGAAAAAAAGGAGAGTTGGGATTTTATATGCAGCCCGTTTAGTCGTAATTTAGGTTAAGGCAGTGATTTTTATTTGAGATTTTGGGTTTGATCTCAAAAGTGAAAATGGTCAACTTATTTTTGGAATTGTTTGACAATGGTAAAAAAAATAAAAAGATATGTAATTTTATTTGCAACCCGTTTAGTCATAATATAGGGTGAGACATTGATTCTTGGGTCTGTTTTGGGTTTGAACTTACTCATATTGAATGTGGTTGACTTATTTTTATGTGTGTTACATTTAATGTTTGAAAAAAAAGGAGAGTTGGGATTTTATATGCAGCCCGTTTAGTCGTAATTTAGGTTAAGGCAGTGATTTTTGGACAGTGTTTTGGGTTAGATCTTAAAAGTGACAATGGTCAACTTATTTTTAGAATTGTGTGACGACGGTAAAAAACAAAACAAAAAAAAAACAAAAAAAAGATACGTATGTAATTTTATTTGCAACCCATTTAGTCATAATTTAGGTTAAGGCAGTGATTTTTAGTTGGGGTTTTGAGTTTGGTCTTAAAAGTGACAGGAGTGAACTTATTTTTAGAATTGCTTGACAATGGTAAAAAAAAAAAAAAAGATATGTAATTTTATATGCAACCCGTTTAGTCATAATATAGGGTGAGACATTAATTATTGGGTCTGTTTTGGGTTTGAACTTACTCATATTGAATGTGGTTAACTTATTTTTAACGTGTGTTACAATTAATGTTGGAAAAAAAAGGAGAGTTGGGATTTTATACGCAGCCCGTTTAGTCGTAATTTAGGTTAAGGCAGTGATTTTTAGGTGGGGTTTTGGGTTTGATCTTAAAAGTGAAAATGGTCAACTTTATTTTAGAATTGTTTGACAATGGTTTAAAAAAAAAAAAAAAAGATATGTAATTTTATATGCAACCCGTTTAGTCATATTATAGGGTGAGACATTGATTCTTGGGTCTGTTTTGGGTTTGAACTTACTCATATTGACTGCGGTTAACTTATTTTTACGTGTGTTACAATTAATGTTGGAAAAAAAAGAGTTGGGATTTTATACACAGCCCGTTTAGTTGTAATTTAGGTTAAGGCAGTGATTTTTAGTTGGGGTTTTGGGTTTGATCTTAAAAGTGACAATGGTCAACTTATTTTTAGAATTGTTTGACAATGGTAAAAAAATAAAAAAAATATATGTAATTTTATATGCAACCCGTTTAGTCATAATATAGGGTGAGACATTGATTCTTGGGTCTGTTTTGGGTTTGAACTTACTCATATTGACTGCGGTTAACTTATTTTTACGTGTGTTACAATTAATGTTGAAAAAAAAAAAGAGTTGGGAATTTACACGCAGCCCGTTTAGTCGTAATTTAGGTTAAGGCGGTGATTTTTAGGTGGGGTTTTGGGTTTGATCTTAAAAGTGACAATGGTCAACTTATTTTAGAATTGTTTGACAATGGTTAAAAAAAAAAAAAGGTATGTAATTTTATATGCAACCCGTTTAGTCATAATATAGGGTGAGCCATTGATTCTTGGGTCTGTTTTGGGTTTGAACGTACTCATATTGACTGCGGTTAAGTTATTTTTACGTGTATTACAATTAATGTTGGAAAAAAAGGAAAGTTGGGATTTTATACACAGCCCGTTTAGTCGCAATTTAGGTTAAGGCAGTCATTTTTAGAGGGTGTTTCGGGTTAGATCTTAAAAGTGACAATGGTCAACTTATTTTTGGAATTGTGTGACGATGATAAAAAAAAATATAAGAAAAAGATATGTAATTTTATTTGCAACCCGTTTAGTCATAATATAGTGAGACAATGATTCTTAGGTCTTTTTTGGTCTTTTTTTTTTTTTTTTACCATTGTGACAACTCAATTATGACTTTATTTGCAGCCCGTTTAGTTAAGGTTAAAACAGTCATTCTTAGGTCTTTTTCGCTTGGAGGTGCGCTCAGCGCGGCTCCCAGATGATTGCGCACTGGTGTGCGTCTGGGCCGTGACAGCGTGGCACGCATTGAATGTCTCTGCGGCATTGGATCAGTCTCCTTTCTTTAACAGGCAAAAGCTTTATAACCTCACTAATGCCTTGCATCGTCTATATTAGATATATAACAACGGGCGGGTGCGGGCGGGTGCGGTTTTGATTAAATGTTAGTTCGGGTGGATGGCGGATGGTTGACGACTTTTGTGATGCGGTTGCGGATGAAATAATTGCCTATCCGCGCATCTCTACTGTACAGTATGTAGTATTACTGCAGCATACATGTACAGTATGTAGTATTACTGCAGCATACATACCTGGTGTGTACATGCAGTGAGGAGGATGCACCACAAGGTCCTCAGGGGTTGTTGTTGGACGCCAGGCAGCACGCGCAGATGCCAAGTTCATCAGAGTTTTTTTTTTTTTTTTTACCCCTCGACTCTTTAAGCTGTCATGTCGGCCCCGCCGCCGAATCCGCGGCAAGACGGGAGCGTTACCTCGGAGAGACAGACACCCAGCACATCGCAGGTTGAGCTCGCTGTTAGCATGCGGCAGCCATTGGAAACAGATGGTCTCCAAACAGCCTGTCATGTTTACTGCTGCCGCCATAAAAGACAAGAGTCGGGCGATTCGCTCCCTCAGGAGCCGCGCGGGATCACACGACGGGCCCTTACTGGAGCAGATGCCTAGACGGGTGGTGCGCACACACCCACACACACACACACACACCTTGAACTTGACTCCAGCACCCGGCAAGCGCTCACATTCCTGCACGGACAGGCCCGGTTGTCGCAGCCCCGGACATGCTACATTTACCGCAATTAAAAAGCGAGCACGCCATTTGAATATCTGATGACACCTGGCAACCTGCTCGCTGGGCTCTGAGGATAATGGCCGTCCCAGCGGAGCCTCCCTCGGAGAAATTGTCCGTGTCAAAATTAATGAAGGGGATTTGCATTGGTGTCTCAATTAAGACCCGAGGAATTTTAATAAAAGAGGCGCACATCGGAGTTTTCCTATCGAGGCACAATAGCGCTCGTTTCAACAAAAATGCATACTTTTAGTAGTCTTTTCCGGACAATAGGCGTACTTGCCAACCTTGAGACCTCCAATTTTCTGGAGGTGGGGGGTGGGGGGCGTGGTTGGGGGCGTGGTTAAGAGGGGAGGAGTATATTTACAACTAGAATTCACCAAGTCAAGTATTTTATTTATATATATATATATATATATATATATATATATATATATATATATATATATATATATATCCCCGCGACCCTGAAGGGAATAAGCGGTAGAAAATGGATGGATATATATATATATATATATATATATATATATATATATATATATATATATATATATATATATATATATATATATATATATATATATATAAGAAATAATTGACTTTCAGTGAATTCTAACTATAAATATATATTTATTTTATTATATATATATATATATATATATATATATATGTGTATGTGTGGGGAAAGAAATCACAAGACTACTTCATCTCTACAGGCCTGTTTCATGAGGGGTTCCCTCAATCATCAGGAGATTTTAATAGAAGCATTCACATCCCATGGTTTATATAGGGCACAGAGTGGGTGGGTACAGGCTGGCGTAGGGGCGTGGTGATTGGCTCATGTGTTACCTAGGAGGTGTTTCCGTCTGTGACAGCAAAAACGTCTCAACTAACATTGGCCACAAATTCCTCACTCTAATCGACAAACACTTCCCCAAAGGCAACACCCTAAGAAAAGTATTCAACAAGAACAACATTAAATTGAGCTACAGCTGTATGAACAATATTACAAATTATCTCAAACCACAACAAAACAATTGCAAATGAGCCGTCGGCCCCCGGACAGAACGACTCCAAAACCAACAAAGGCTGCAACTGCCGCAAGAAACCTGATTGCCCTCTCAACGGGGGGTGCTTACAAACATCAGTTGTTTACCAATCTAAGGTAACACGCAAGGACATTAACACATCCGACACATATGTAGGATTAACCGAGGGAGAGTTTAAAACCAGATGGAACAATCACAAGGCTTCTTTCAGGAACCAAAACCTGCGGAATACCACAGAACTCAGCAAACACATTTGGGACCTCAAAGACAATAATGTTGAATATTCAATAACATGGCAAATTCTTGCATCCAGCACACCTTACAATAGTGGTAATAAAAGATGCAACCTATGCTTGAAAGAGAAACTGTTTATTATATACCGTCCAGACCTGTCATCCCTCAACAAGCGCAGCGAAATTGTATCAGCATGCCGCCACAGACGGAAACACCTCCTAGGTAACACATGAGCCAATCACCACGCCCCTACGCCAGCCTGTACCCACCCACTCTGTGCCCTATATAAACCATGGTATGTGAATGCTCCCATTAAAATCTCCTGATGATTGAGGGAACCCCCTCATGAAACAGGCCTGTAGAGATGAAATAGTTTTGTGATTTTTTCCCCACACATACATATATTGCGCTCTACTACGGTATCGAGCACTATTTTTTGGATAACCTTATTAAGATATATATATATATATATATATATATATATATATATATATACGAGGGCGTATGACGATGCGCGCGCGTCAGTATGTGACGTATGTAAAAGTCAGGTTCAAACACTGATGACATCTATTAATCAGAAAAGAAGCAAGGAATCATGCAGAGACAGAGTTCAATTTAGCTCATGAGGAGAACACATGGAGCTGCACACTTAGTCACAGTCTCGCCCGACGCTCTAAGGTTCAGCTCCTGCGTCCCTCTATTTATTCAGAGTTCCATAGTCAACATCACTAAAAGGAGTGGTCACATATATTATGCAAAGCAGGTCCAGGACGCACAATACGTGACGGAATGTGCTGGGGGCCATGTGATTTCGCCTTGTCCCCGCTTCGTCTGCGTCTTGTCATCTTATTTTCATTGAGGTCCTTGAAGTCTCTGCTTCATCTGCGTGCTGTCATCTTATCTTCGTGGAGGTCGTTGAAGTCCTTGGCTGTTAGCGGGCTAAAACTAAGATAACATCTGTGGCTGAGGCAACCCCTCAGACAAGAAGTTTTGTCTTTGCATTGATTAGAAAAATCTAACTTGAGCACAATAGCTAATAACTAAAGCAATGGACTTTAAGCATAATAAAGTTAGTGTGATGATATATACATAATTCTTCCTTCAGTTGTTACCAGATTCGCACCTTCTTTCTCTCGTATTACCACTAGCACCGCTCCGTTAGCACCACAGCTAACGTTAGCCATGTCGCCACCTCTCTGCTCGGCGAGGGCGTATGACGATGCGCGCGCATCAGTATGTGACGTATGTAAAAGTCAGGTTCAAACACTGATGACATCTATTAATCAGAAAAGAAGCAAGGAATCATGCAGAGACAGAGTTCAATTTAGCTCATGAGGAGAACGCATGGAGTCGCACACTTAGTCACAGTCTCGCCCTACGCTCTAAGGTTCAGCTCCTGCGTCCCTCTATTTATTCAGAGTTCCATAGTCAACATCACTAAAAGGAGTGGTCACATATACAGGTAAAAGCCAGTAAATTAGAATATTTTGAAAAACTTGATTTATTTCAGTAATTGCATTCAAAAGGTGTAACTTGTACATTATATTTATTCATTGCACACAGACTGATGCATTCAAATGTTTATTTCATTTAATTTTGATGATTTGAAGTGGCAACAAATGAAAATCCAAAATTCCGTGTGTCACAAAATTAGAATATTACTTAAGGCTAATAGAAAAAAGGGATTTTTAGAAATGTTGGCCAACTGAAAAGTATGAAAATGAAAAATATGAGCATGTACAATACTCAATACTTGGTTGGAGCTCCTTTTGCCTCAATTACTGCGTTAATGCGGCGTGGCATGGAGTCGATGAGTTTCTGGCACTGCTCAGGTGTTATGAGAGCCCAGGTTGCTCTGATAGTGGCCTTCAACTCTTCTGCGTTTTTGGGTCTGGCATTCTGCATCTTCCTTTTCACAATACCCCACAGATTTTCTATGGGGCTAAGGTCAGGGGAGTTGGCGGGCCAATTTAGAACAGAAATACCATGGTTCGTAAACCAGGCACGGGTAGATTTTGCGCTGTGTGCAGGCGCCAAGTCCTGTTGGAACTTGAAATCTCCATCTCCATAGAGCAGGTCAGCAGCAGGAAGCATGAAGTGCTCTAAAACTTGCTGGTAGACGGCTGCGTTGACCCTGGATCTCAGGAAACAGAGTGGACCGACACCAGCAGATGACATGGCACCCCAAACCATCACTGATGGTGGAAACTTTACACTAGACTTCAGGCAACGTGGATCCTGTGCCTCTCCTGTCTTCCTCCAGACTCTGGGACCTCGATTTCCAAAGGAAATGCAAAATTTGCATGGTTGGGTGATGGTTTGGGGTGCCATGTCATCTGCTGGTGTCGGTCCACTCTGTTTCCTGAGATCCAGGGTCAACGCAGCTGTCTACCAGCAAGTTTTAGAGCACTTCATGCTTCCTGCTGCTGACCTGCTCTATGGAGATGGAGATTTCAAGTTCCAACAGGACTTGGCGCCTGCACACAGCGCAAAATCTACCCGTGCCTGGTTTACGGACCATGGTATTTCTGTTCTAAATTGGCCCGCCAACTCCCCTGACCTTAGCCCCATAGAAAATCTGTGGGGTATTGTGAAAAGGAAGATGCAGAATGCCAGACCCAAAAACGCAGAAGAGTTGAAGGCCACTATCAGAGCAACCTGGGCTCTCATAACACCTGAGCAGTGCCAGAAACTCATCGACTCCATGCCACGCCGCATTAACGCAGTAATTGAGGCAAAAGGAGCTCCAACCAAGTATTGAGTATTGTACATGCTCATATTTTTCATTTTCATACTTTTCAGTTGGCCAACATTTCTAAAAATCCCTTTTTTCTATTAGCCTTAAGTAATATTCTAATTTTGTGACACACGGAATTTTGGATTTTCATTTGTTGCCACTTCAAATCATCAAAATTAAATAAAATAAACATTTGAATGCATCAGTCTGTGTGCAATGAATAAATATAATGTACAAGTTACACCTTTTGAATGCAATTACTGAAATAAATCAAGTTTTTCAAAATATTCTAATTTACTGGCTTTTACCTGTATACTGGAATATCACCATATAGTCATTTTCTATATCGCACAGAGACAAACACGCGATATATCGAGTATATTCCATATATCGCCCAGCCCTATTCCAACCTCACTTTTTACTTGTTGCTGCTTGCCTTATTTGCTTTGTGCTTTTTTGTGCACTCCCAGCTGCACTAGTTTTCGTCTCCTGACCGTTAAAACTGTTGCATGATGGCCACAGTTTGACCCTGGAATAGATTATTTCTATTTCCTTGATGTACCTACGGGGCAAAGGAGGTCAAGCGTCATCTGGGACAGGATCGTGTTGCGACTAAGGAACACGACTCACCGTTTCTTGACATCAGTTTGAAGAAGCTCCGCGTTGTTCCAAGTGGATAATATCCGCTTTGGGTTCCCCATTGATCTGCTGTGACAGTTCTAAGTGGCTGCTTTGCTTCACTCTGAGGGTAGTGTGTACATTGTTGAACACACACACACACACACACAGGAACACACACACAGGAACACAAGTGCTCTTCAGCTGAGGGGGGGGCCTCCGATGGCCAATTAATTATTTACAACGACACCCTCTCACCGCGGCCTCTTGAGAAGGTCCTTAAGGTGCCAGACGGGCCAAGTGTGCTGTTTTCATTGCCGCTTGAAGCTTCATTTACTTACAAGTACAACTCCAGGGAATGTGGGCACAGCCCCCACCCACCCCACCCTCCACCAGACCTCAAATTTGCTCTGATTTTTGTAACAAGTTTCCCGTAGGAAATCTGTTCCAGTGACAAACTAATCCTTTAATAATTCTTTAAAGGGGACCATTATCACAATTTCAGAAGGGTTAAAACCATTAAAAATCAGTTCCCAGTGGCTTATTTTATTTTTCAAAGTTTTTTTCAAAATTTTACCCATCACGCAATATCCCTAAAAAAAAGCTTCAAAGTGCCTGATTTTAACCATCGTTATATACAGGTAAAAGCCAGTAAATTAGAATATTTCGAAAAACTTGATTTATTTCAGTAATTGCATTCAAAAGGTGTAACTTGTACATTATATTTATTCATTGCACACAGACTGATGCATTCAAATGTTTATTTCATTTAATTTTGATGATTTGAAGTGGCAACAAATGAAAATCCAAAATTCCGTGTGTCACAAAATTAGAATATTACTTAAGGCTAATACAAAAAAGGGATTTTTAGAAATGTTGGCCAACTGAAAAGTATGAAAATGAAAAATATGAGCATGTACAATACTCAATACTTGGTTGGAGCTCCTTTTGCCTCAATTACTGCGTTAATGCGGCGTGGCATGGAGTCGATGAGTTTCTGGCACTGCTCAGGTGTTATGAGAGCCCAGGTTGCTCTGATAGTGGCCTTCAACTCTTCTGCGTTTTTGGGTCTGGCATTCTGCATCTTCCTTTTCACAATACCCCACAGATTTTCTATGGGGCTAAGGTCAGGGGAGTTGGCGGGCCAATTTAGAACAGAAATACCATGGTCCGTAAACCAGGCACGGGTAGATTTTGCGCTGTGTGCAGGCACCAAGTCCTGTTGGAACTTGAAATCTCCATCTCCATAGAGCAGGTCAGCAGCAGGAAGCATGAAGTGCTCTAAAACTTGCTGGTAGACTGCTGCGTTGACCCTGGATCTCAGGAAACAGAGTGGACCGACACCAGCAGATGACATGGCACCCCAAACCATCACCCAACCATGCAAATTTTGCATTTCCTTTGGAAATCGAGGTCCCAGAGTCTGGAGGAAGACAGGAGAGGCACAGGATCCACGTTGCCTGAAGTCTAGTGTAAAGTTTCCACCATCAGTGATGGTTTGGGGTGCCATGTCATCTGCTGGTGTCGGTCCACTCTGTTTCCTGAGATCCAGGGTCAACACAGCCGTCTACCAGAAAGTTTTATAGCACTTCATGCTTCCTGCTGCTGACCTGCTCTATGGAGATGGAGATTTCAAGTTCCAACAGGACTTGGCGCCTGCACACAGCGCAAAATCTACCCGTGCCTGGTTTACGGACCATGGTATTTCTGTTCTAAATTGGCCCGCCAACTCCCCTGACCTTAGCCCCATAGAAAATCTGTGGGGTATTGTGAAAAGGAAGATGCAGAATGCCAGACCCAAAAACGCAGAAGAGTTGAAGGCCACTATCAGAGCAACCTGGGCTCTCATAACACCTGAGCAGTGCCAGAAACTCATCGACTCCATGCCACGCCGCATTAACGCAGTAATTGAGGCAAAAGGAGCTCCAACCAAGTATTGAGTATTGTACATGCTCATATTTTTCATTTTCATACTTTTCAGTTGGCCAACATTTCTAAAAATCCCTTTTTTGTATTAGCCTTAAGTAATATTCTAATTTTGTGACACACGGAATTTTGGATTTTCATTTGTTGCCACTTCAAATCATCAAAATTAAATGAAATAAACATTTGAATGCATCAGTCTGTGTGCAATGAATAAATATAATGTACAAGTTACACCTTTTGAATGCAATTACTGAAATAAATCAAGTTTTTCAAAATATTCTAATTTACTGGCTTTTACCTGTACACCCGTCCATTTTCCTGTGACGTCACATAGTGATGCCAATACAAACAAACATGCAGCAAGGTATAGCGACATTAGCTCGGATTCAGACTCAGATTTCAGCGGCTTAAGCGATTCAACAGATTACGCATGTATTGAAACGAATGGTTGTAGTGTGGAGGCAGGTAGCGAAAACGAAATTGAAGAAGAAACTGAAGCTATTGAGCCATATCGGTTTGAACCGTATGCAAGCGAAACCGACGAAAACGACACCGGAGAAAGCGAGGACGAATTCGGCGATCGCCTTCTAACCAACGATTGGTATGTGTTTGTTTGGCATTAAAGGAAACTAACAACTATGAACTAGGTTTACAGCATATGAAATACATTTGGCAACAACATGCACTTTGAGAGTGCAGACAGCCCAATTTTCATCAATGAATATATTCTGTAGACATACCCTCATCCGCGCTCTTTTCCTGAAAGCTGATCTGTCCAGTTTTGGAGTTGATGTCAGCAGGCCAGGGAAGCTAGGGTCGATATTCTTCTCTTGATCATCTTCGGTGGCATAAGGGACGGTGTGAGCCAAGACATCCAGGGGGGTTTAGCTCGCTCGTCTGCGGGAACAAACTGCCGCCATTGCTTGCCGTGCAATCAATAACGGAGCAGCATCTCCTCATCTGGAAACAACAACACAGGACATGTGTCCCGTGAAAAACCGTCCGACCAGAACTCGAAAAACTAAAGTTCCTTGGGTGAATAATGTAAACTCACTACACCAGTATGTTTTAGCGCTTTCATGGCGAGTTTACTGACAGATATAAGTAAGAACTAGAGATGTCCGATAATGGCTTTTTTGTCAATATCCGATATTCCGATATTGTCCAACTCTTAATTACCGATTCCGATATCAACCGATACCGATATATACAGTCGTGGAATGAACACATTATTATGGCTAATTTTGTTAGTGCTGCAAGGGGTTCTGGGTATTTGTTCTGTTGTGTTTGTTCTGTTGTGTTTATGTTGTGTTACGGTGCGGATGTTCTCCCGAAATGTGTTTGTCATTCTTGTTGTGCTCTCTTTTCCTGAAAGCTGATCTGTCCAGTTTTGGAGTTGATGTCAGCAGGCCAGGGAAGCTAGGGTCGATATTCTTCTCTTGATCATCTTCGGTGGCATAAGGGACGGTGTGAGCCAAGACATCCAGGGGGGTTTAGCTCGCTCGTCTGCGGGAACAAACTGCCGCCATTGCTTGCCGTGCTACCGAGGTCCTTTGTCCCTGAATTGCTCACACACTCCGGCAGATTCAATGGGGGTCTGGCGGCAGATTTCTTTGACTTTATGGTTGGAAATGCATCTGCTTTGAGTGTCGCAGGATATCCACACATTCTTGCCATCTCTGTCGTAGCATAGCTTTCGTCGGTAAAGTGTGCGGAACAAACGACTGACCATTTCGTCGGCTTTCCCCACACCCTCGTATTTTGAACAAATTTCGTCCAATTTCTTGCCACTTTGGCATCTTTGGGCCACTGGTGCAACTTGAATCCGTCCCTGTTCGTGTTGTTACACCCTCCGACAACACACCGACGAAAGTGAGAAAATGGCGGATTGCTCCGAGAGCGAATAATAGAAATGCGTTTAATTCGCCAAAATTCACCCATTTAGAGTTCGGAAATCGGTTAAAAAAATATATGGTCTTTTTTCTGCAACATCAAGGTATATATTGACGCTTACATAGGTCTGCTGATAATGTTCCCCTTTAAGCAACAATCTGGACTGAATACCAAAAGAAGTCATTCGCAATACACTGAGTGATAACTTTATTACATAATGATAAGTACCGTATTTTTCGGACTATAAGTCACTCCGGAGTATAAGTCGCACCGAACGAAAATGCATAATAAAGAAGGGAAAAAAACATATACCGTATTTTTCGGACTATAAGTCGCAGTTTTTTTCATAGTTTGGCCGGGGGTGCGACTTATACTCAGGAGCGACTTATGTGTGAAATGATGAACACATTATAATATTATTTATGTCATTCACGTAAGAGACTAGACGTATAAGATTTCATGGGATTTAGCGATTAGGAGTGACAGATTGTTTGGTAAACGTATAGCATGTTCTATATGTTATAGTTATTTGAATGACTCTTACCATAATATGTTACATATATATATATATATATATATATATATGTATGTGTGGGAAAAAAATCACAAGACTGCTTCATCTCTACAGGCCTGTTTCATGAGGGGTTCCCTCAATCATCAGGAGATTTTAATGGGAGCATTCACATACCATGGTTTATATAGGGCACAGAGTGGGTGGGTACAGGCTGGCGTAGGGGCGTGGTGATTGGCTCATGTGTTACCTAGGAGGTGTTTCCGTCTGTGGCGGCATGCTGATACAATTTCGCTGCGCTTGTTGAGGGATGACAGGTCTGGATGGTATATAATAAACAGTTTCTCTTTCAAGCATAGGTTGCATCTTTTATTACCACTATTGTAAGGTGTGCTGGATGCACGAATTTGCCATGTTATTGAATATTCAACATTATTGTCTTTGAGGTCCCAAATGTGTTTGCTGAGTTCTGTGGTATTCCGCAGGTTTTGGTTCCTGAAAGAAGCCTTGTGATTGTTCCATCTGGTTTTAAACTCTCCCTCGGTTAATCCTACATATGTGTCGGATGTGTTAATGTCCTTGCGTGTTACCTTAGATTGGTAAACAACTGATGTTTGTAAGCACCCCCCTTTGAGAGGGCAATCAGGTTTCTTGCGGCAGTTGCAGCCTTTGTTGGTTTTGGGGTCGGCTCATTTGCAATTGCTTTGTTGTGGTTTGAGATAATTTGTCGTATATTGTTCATACAGCTGTAGCTCAATTTAATGTTGTTCTTGTTGAATACTTTTCTTAGGCTGTTGCCTTTGGGAAAGTGTTTGTCAATCAGATTGAGGAATTTGTGGCCAATGTTAGTTGAGACGTTTTTGCTGTATGGGGGGTTGTACCAGATGATGTTGTTTCGTTTTCTGTTCTTTTTTGGTTGGTTTCCTGGCGTGGGTTCATAGGTGAGGGTGAAATTGTATCCGCTTTCATCAAGGGCTTTTTGGTACGGGGGGGTTGCTTGGTCAAATTCAGCTTTGCTAGATGACAGCATCGATAGCCTTGCGCTCTACTACGGTATCGAGCACTATTTTTTGGATAACCTTATTAAGACATATATATATATATATATATATATATATATATATATATATATATATATATACACATACAGGGAGTAATCCCTTTTTTTTTTTTGAAGTACAATCACTAATTCGAAAAATTAAAAATGATTTTAATAAAATAAATATTATTTCTTCTTTTTTTCTGTTTATTTAATCGATGTATTTGTAGATATTACTTTGTTTTTGTTGTTGTTTCTTTCTTTTTTTGGGGGGGTGGTATGGATGGGATATAAACAAAAATATTTTGACATTTAGGGCAGACAACAGATATATGATGTATGTGAATATGATGTAATGGATAGGAATGTCTGATGCTGGATGTCAATAAAAAGAAAAAAAAGAAAAAAAGAAAAATGAATAACAGATATTAAAATTGAATTGAATTGTTTGTACTGTTTCTTAAACAGGGTTCTATTAGTACTTTGTTTGAGCTCCGTGCTCAGTCGGTTCTATAACTTTACTCCGCATTTTGAAATTACATTAAAAACATTTTTTTTAAATGAATATAAGACATGTTTTTTTCTGTTTTTTGTACGCTGCATTTTGAAATTACATTAAAATTGAATTTAAAAAATAATATCAGACATGTTTGTTCTGTTTCTTAACTTTGTTTGAGTTTCGTGCTTGGTCGGTTCTATAAATGTATTCCGCATTTTGAAATTACATTAAAATTGAATTCTAAAAATGAATATCAAACATGTTGTTTTTTTACTCCGCATTTAGAAATTACATTAAAATTGAATTTAAAAATTAATATCAGACATGTTTGTTCTGTTTCTTAACTTTGTTTGAGTTCCGTGCTCAGTCGGTTCTATAATTTTACTGCGCAATTTGTAATTACATTACAATTGAATTTAAAAATTAATAAAAGACTGTTTCTTAAACTGGGTTCTATTAGTACTTTGTTTGAGTTCCGTGCCCAGTCTGTTCTATAATTTTACTCCGCATTTTGAAATTACATAAAAAAAAAAAAAAATTAATATCAGACATATTTGTTCTTTTTTTTTTACTCCGCATTTTGAAATTACATTCAAAATCGAATTTAAAAATTAATATCAGACATGTTTGTTCTGTTTCTTAACTTTGTTTGAGTTCCGTGCTCAGTCAGTTCTGTAATTTTACTCCGCATTTTGAAATTACATTAAAAAAATTTTTTTAAATGAATATCAGACATGTTCTTTCTGTTTCTTTTACTCCGCATTTTGAAATTACATTCAAATCTAATTCAAAAATGAATATAAAACATGTTTATTCTGTTTCTTAACTTTGTTTGAGTTCCGTGCTCGGTCGGTTCTATAATCTTATTCCGCATTTTGAAATTACATTACAATTGAATTGAAATATGTATAACAGACATGTTTGTTCTGTTTCTTAACTTTGTTTGAGTTCCGTGTTCAGTCTGTTCTATAATTTTACTCCGCATTTTGTAATTACATTACAATTGAATTTAAAAATTAATAAAAGACTGTTTCTTAAACTGGGTTCTATTAGTACTTTGTTGGAGTTCCGTGCTCAGTCGGTTCTATAATTTTACTCCGCATTTTGAAATTACATTAAAAAAAATTTTTTTAAATTAATATCAGACATATTTGTTCTTTTTTTTTACTCCGCATTTTGAAATTACATTCAAAATCGAATTTAAAAATTAATATCAGACATGTTTGTTCTGTTTCTTAACTTTGTTTGAGTTCCGTGCTCAGTCGGTTCTATAATTTTACTCCGCATTTTGAAATTACATTAAAACTATTTTTTTAAATGAATATCAGACATGTTTGTTCTGTTTCTTTTACTCCGCATTTTGAAATTACATTAAAATCTAATTCAAAAATGAATATAAAACACGTTTATTCTGTTTCTTAACTTTGTTTGAGTTCCGTGCTTGGTCGGTTCTATAAATGTATTCCGCATTTTGAAATTACATTAAAATTGAATTCTAAAAATGAATATCAGACATGTTGTTTTTTTACTCCGCATTTAGAAATTAAATTAAAATTGAATATAAAAATTAATATCAGACATGTTTGTTCTGTTTCTTAACTTTGTTTGAGTTCCGTGCTCATTCTGTTCTATAATTTTACTCCGCATTTTGAAATTACATTAAAATTGAATTCTAAAAATGAATATCAAACAAGTTGTTTTTTTACTCCGCATTTAGAAATTACATTCAAAATCGAATTTAAAAATTAATATCAGACATGTTTGTTCTGTTTCTTAACTTTGAGTTCCGTGCTCAGTCTGTTCTATAATTTTACTCCGCATTTTGAAATTACATAAAAAAATTAAAAAAAATAAATATCAGACATATTTGTTCTGTTTTTTTACTCCGCATTTTGAAATTACATTAAAATTGAATTTGAAAATTAATATCAGACATGTTTGTTCTGTTTCTTAACTTTGTTTGAGTTCCGTGCTGAGTATGTTCTATAATTTTACTCCGCATTTTGTAATTACATTACAATTGAATTTAAAAATTAATAAAAGACTGTTTCTTAAACTGGGTTCTATTAGTACTTTGTTTGAGTTCCGTGCCCAGTCGGTTCTATAATTTTACTCCGCATTTTGAAATTACATAAAAAAAAAAAAATGTTTTAATATCAGACATATTTGTTCTTTTTTTTTACTCCGCATTTTGAAATTACATTCAAAATCGAATTTAAAAATTAATATCAGACATGTTTGTTCTGTTTCTTAACTTTGTTTGAGTTCCGTGCTCAGTCGGTTCTGTAATTTTACTCCGCATTTTGAAATTACATTAAAAAAATTTTTTTAAATGAATATCAGACATGTTCTTTCTGTTTCTTTTACTCCGCATTTTGAAATTACATTCAAATCTAATTCAAAAATGAATATAAAACATGTTTATTCTGTTTCTTAACTTTGTTTGAGTTCCGTGCTCGGTCGGTTCTATAATCTTATTCCGCATTTTGAAATTACATTGCAATTGAATTGAAATATGTATAACAGACATGTTTGTTCTGTTTCTTAACTTTGTTTGAGTTCCGTGTTCAGTCTGTTCTATAATTTTACTCCGCATTTTGTAATTACATTACAATTGAATTTAAAAATTAATAAAAGACTGTTTCTTAAACTGGGTTCTATTAGTACTTTGTTGGAGTTCCGTGCTCAGTCGGTCTATAATTTTACTCCGCATTTTGAAATTACATTAAAAAAAAATTTTTTAAATTAATATCAGACATATTTGTTCTTTTTTTTTACTCCGCATTTTGAAATTACATTCAAAATCGAATTTAAAAATTAATATCAGACATGTTTGTTCTGTTTCTTAACTTTGTTTGAGTTCCGTGCTCAGTCGGTTCTATAATTTTACTCCGCATTTTGAAATTACATTAAAACTATTTTTTTAAATGAATATCAGACATGTTTGTTCTGTTTCTTTTACTCCGCATTTTGAAATTACATTAAAATCTCATTCAAAAATGAATATAAAACACGTTTATTCTGTTTCTTAACTTTGTTTGAGTTCCGTGCTTGGTCGGTTCTATAAATGTATTCCGCATTTTGAAATTACATTAAAATTGAATTCTAAAAATGAATATCAGACATGTTGTTTTTTTACTCCGCATTTAGAAATTAAATTAAAATTGAATATAAAAATTAATATCAGACATGTTTGTTCTGTTTCTTAACTTTGTTTGAGTTCCGTGCTCATTCTGTTCTATAATTTTACTCCGCATTTTGAAATTACATTAAAATTGAATTCTAAAAATGAATATCAAACAAGTTGTTTTTTTACTCCGCATTTAGAAATTACATTCAAAATCGAATTTAAAAATTAATATCAGACATGTTTGTTCTGTTTCTTAACTTTGAGTTCCGTGCTCAGTCTGTTCTATAATTTTACTCCGCATTTTGAAATTACATAAAAAAAATAAAAAAAATAAATATCAGACATGTTTGTTCTGTTTTTTTACTCCGCATTTTGAAATTACATTAAAATTGAATTTGAAAATTAATATCAGACATGTTTGTTCTGTTTCTTAACTTTGTTTGAGTTCCGTGCTGAGTATGTTCTATAATTTTACTCCGCATTTTGTAATTACATTACAATTGAATTTAAAAATTAATAAAAGACTGTTTCTTAAACTGGGTTCTATTAGTACTTTGTTTGAGTTCCGTGCCCAGTCGGTTCTATAATTTTACTCCGCATTTTGAAATTACATAAAAAAAAAAAAAAAAATTAATATCAGACATATTTGTTCTTTTTTTTTACTCCGCATTTTGAAATTACATTCAAAATCGAATTTAAAAATTAATATCAGACATGTTTGTTCTGTTTCTTAACTTTGTTTGAGTTCCGTGTTCAATCGGTTCTGTAATTTTACTCCGCATTTTGAAATTACATTAAAAAAAATGTTTTCAATGAATATCAGACATGTTTGTTCTGTTTCTTTTACTCAGCATTTTGAAATTACATTACAATTGAATTGAAATATGTATAACAGACATGTTTGTTCTGTTTCTTAACTTTGTTTGAGTTCCGTGCTCAGTCTGTTCTATAATTTTACTGCGCATTTTGTAATTACATTACAATTGAATTTAAAAATTAATAAAAGACTGTTTCTTAAACTGGGTTCTATTAGTACTTTGTTTGAGTTCCGTGCCCAGTCGGTTCTATAATTTTACTCCGCATTTTGAAATTACATAAAAAAAATAATTAAAAAATTAATATCAGACATATTTGTTCTTTTTTTTACTCCGCATTTTGAAATTACATTCAAAATCAAATTTAAAAATTAATATCAGACATGTTTGTTCTGTTTCTTAACTTTGTTTGAGTTCCATGCCCCGTCGGTTCTATAATTTTACTCCGCATTTTGAAATTACATTAAAAAAAAATAAAAAAAATTAATATCAGACATATTTGTTCTTTTTTTTTACCCCGCATTTTGAAATTACATTCAAAATTGAATTTAAAAATTAATATCAGACATGTTTGTTCTGTTTCTTAACTTTGTTTGAGTTCCATGCTCAGTCGGTTCTATAATTTTACTCCGCATTTTGAAATTACATTAAAAACAATTTTTTAAATGAATATCAGACATGTTTGTTCTGTTTCTTTTACTCCGCATTTTGAAATTACATTAAAATCTAATTCAAAAATGAATATAAAACACGTTTATTCTGTTTCTTAACTTTGTTTGAGTTCCATGCTCAGTCGGTTCTATAATCTTACTCCGCATTTTGAAATTACATTACAATTGAATTGAAATATGTATAACAGACATGTTTGTTCTGTTTCTTAACTTTGTTTGAGTTCCGTGCTCAGTCTGTTCTATAATTTTACTGCGCATTTTGTAATTACATTACAATTGAATTTAAAAATTAATAAAAGACTGTTTCTTAAACTGGGTTCTATTAGTACTTTGTTTGAGTTCCGTGCCCAGTCGGTTCTATAATTTTACTCCGCATTTTGAAATTACATAAAAAAAATAATTAAAAAATTAATATCAGACATATTTGTTCTTTTTTTTACTCCGCATTTTGAAATTACATTCAAAATCAAATTTAAAAATTAATATCAGACATGTTTGTTCTGTTTCTTAACTTTGTTTGAGTTCCATGCCCCGTCGGTTCTATAATTTTACTCCGCATTTTGAAATTACATTAAAAAAAAATAAAAAAAATTAATATCAGACATATTTGTTCTTTTTTTTTACCCCGCATTTTGAAATTACATTCAAAATTGAATTTAAAAATTAATATCAGACATGTTTGTTCTGTTTCTTAACTTTGTTTGAGTTCCATGCCCCGTCGGTTCTATAATTTTACTCCGCATTTTGAAATTACATTAAAAAAAAATAAAAAAAATTAATATCAGACATATTTGTTCTTTTTTTTTACCCCGCATTTTGAAATTACATTCAAAATCAAATTTAAAAATTAATATCAGACATGTTTGTTCTGTTTCTTAACTTTGTTTGAGTTCCATGCCCCGTCGGTTCTATAATTTTACTCCGCATTTTGAAATTACATTAAAAAAAAATAAAAAAAATTAATATCAGACATATTTGTTCTTTTTTTTTACCCCGCATTTTGAAATTACATTCAAAATTGAATTTAAAAATTAATATCAGACATGTTTGTTCTGTTTCTTAACTTTGTTTGAGTTCCATGCTCAGTCGGTTCTATAATTTTACTCCGCATTTTGAAATTACATTAAAAACAATTTTTTAAATGAATATCAGACATGTTTGTTCTGTTTCTTTTACTCCGCATTTTGAAATTACATTAAAATCTAATTCAAAAATGAATATAAAACACGTTTATTCTGTTTCTTAACTTTGTTTGAGTTCCATGCTCAGTCGGTTCTATAATCTTACTCCGCATTTTGAAATTACATTACAATTGAATTGAAATATGTATAACAGACATGTTTGTTCTGTTTCTTAACTTTGTTTGAGTTCCGTGCTCAGTCTGTTCTATAATTTTACTCCGCATTTTGTAATTACATTACAATTGAATTTAAAAATTAATAAAAGACTGTTTCTTAAACTGGGTTCCATTAGTACTTTGTTTGAGTCCGTGCCCAGTCGGTTCTATAATTTTACTCCGCATTTTGAAATTACATAAAAAAAAATAATATCAGACATATTTGTTCTTTTTTTTACTCCGCATTTTGAAATTACATTCAAAATCGAATTTAAAAATTAATATCAGACATGTTTGTTCTGTTTCTTAACTTTGTTTGAGTTCCGTGCTCAGTCGGTTCTATAATTTTACTCCGCATTTTGAAATTGCATAAAAAAATTTTTTTTAAATGAATATCAGACATGTTTGTTCTGTTTCTTTTACTCCGCATTTTGAAATTACATTCAAATCTAATTCAAAAATGAATATAAAACACGTTTATTCTGTTTCTTAACTTTGTTTGAGTTCCGTGCTTGGTCGGTTCTATAAATGTATTCCGCATTTTGAAATTACATTAAAATTGAATTCTAAAAATGAATATCAGACATGTTGTTTTTTTACTCCGCATTTAGAAATTACATTAAAATTGAATTTAAAAATTAATATCAGACATGTTTGTACTGTTTCTTAACTTTGTTTGAGTTCCGTGCTCAGTCTGTTCTATAATTTTACTCCGCATTTTGTAATTACATTACAATTGAATTTAAAAATGAATAAAAGACTGTTTCTTAAACTGGGTTCTATTAGTACTTTGTTTGAGTTCCGTGCCCAGTCGGTTCTATAATTTTACTCCGCATTTTGAAATTACATTAAAAACATTTTTTTTAAATGAATATAAGACATGTTCTTTCTGTTTTTTTTACGCCACATTTTGAAATTACATTAAAATTGAATTAAAAAAATAATATCAGACATGTTTGTTCTGTTTCTTAACTTTGTTTGAGTTCCGTGCTCGGTCGGTTCTATAATTATATTCTGCATTTTGAAATTACATTAAAATTTAATTCTAAAAATGAATATCAGACATGTTGTTTTTTTACTCCGCATTTAGAAATTACATTAAAATTGAATTGAAAAATTAATAAAAGACTGTTTCTTAAACTGGGTTCTATTAGTACTTTGTTTGAGTTCCGTGCCCAGTCGGTTCTATAATTTTACTCCGCATTTTGAAATTACATTAAAAAAAAATAAAAAATTAATATCAGACATGTTTGTTCTGTTTTTTTACTCCGCATTTTGAAATGTTATTCAAAATCGAATTTAAAAATTAGTATCAGACATGTTTGTTCTGTTTCTTAACTTTGTTTGAGTTCCGTGCCCAGTCGGTTCTGTAATTTTACTCCGCATTTTGAAATTACATTACAATTGAATTTAAAAATTAATAAAAGACTGTTTCTTAAACTGGGTTCTATTAGTACTTTGAGTTCCGTGTCCAGTCGGTTCTATAATTTTACTCCGCATTTTGAAGTTACATTAAAAAAAAAAAAATTAAATTAATATAAGACACGTTTGTTCTGTTTTTTTTACTCCGCATTTTGAAATTACATTAAAATTGAATTTAAAAATGAATAAAAAACTGTTTCTTAAACTGGGTTCTATTAGTACTTTGTTTGAGTTGCGTGCTCAGTCGGTTCTCTAATTTTACTCCGCATTTTGAAATTACATTAAAAAAATAAATAAAAATAATATCAGACATATTTGTTCTTTTTTTTTACTCTGCATTTTGAAATTACATTAAAATCTAATTCAAAAATGAATATAAAACACGTTTATTCTGTTTCTTAACTTTGTTTGAGTTCCGTGCTCAGTCGGTTCTATAATTTTACTCTGCATTTTGAAATTACATTAAAAACATTTTTTTAAATGAATATCAGACATGTTTGTTATGTTTCTTTTACTCCGCATTTTGAATTTACATTAAAATCTAATTTTAAAAATGAATTATTATATTATAAATCTATAATTATTATATTATAAATCTATAATTTTACTCCGCATTTTGAAATTACATTACAATTGAATTGAAATATGTATAACAGACGTGTTTGTACTGTTTCTTAAACTGGGTTGTATTAGTACTTTGTTTGAGTTCTGTGCTCAGTCGGGTCTATAATTTTGCTCCGCATATTAACATTGTTAAAGTTTGCGGCGTTACACGAGCATGCAGATGTTTTAAATGTATTTTATGAGCAAGTAACCATGAGAAATATGTAGGATGGAGGCACCATAGAATAGTTATTTAATGTGTGCGGAAGAGACTATTTCCTGAAGGTTCATTATTGAGTAAACAATACTATTTGCTTTTTTATTTCCTGTCCAATAAAAGTTGCATACAAAAGAGGACCAGACGGAAGCAGTGAGCAGGAGAATAAATTAAGGGGGCGTTGCAGGCACGAAGGACCTCCGGGGTTCAACGAAGGTTAAATCCAAAAAGGGAAAAAAACCATCAACAAATGCGCTTGTCAGTAATAAAAGCTTCATTAAAAGGTCAAGGGTCAGGAGAGGTCACTTCCAAAGCTTCTCCCCGCCTCTCGGAATTGTCTCGACGCCGAGCGGCAAGTACCCCCCCGCCCCTCCCCTGATGCAACATGGCAACTTTAAAACAAGCACTTTACATTCAAAGGTCAGCAGGGGGAGGCGGCCCCAAAAAACGCACACAAAAATAATTTTTGAGTAAGCGAGCCAATGCATACATGCATGTGTCTCAAAGTGCAAAACAGTCTGCCTCTTAAAGGTTAGCCCCCCCCCCCCCCCCAAAAAAAGAGTTTAAATGTCAAACCTTTTCAGCCGCATGTTGAATTTACCGCAAAAACATCAACGACCGTGTGCAGGAAGGTCGTTAGCCTGACCTAGCATGAAGACAATTGACCTGTACTAATTAATCTGAGTTTTTTTTTTTTTTAATCAACTTCATAATGAGATGTATTAAATAGATGCTGCTTTAATTATGTATTTTTTTTTTTTTACCTGTGAAATCCCACTTCTGACACCGGGCCATCGTGATTAATTGTGATGAGCTTCATTAGAAAGTTGACGTCTTGTCATTGATTAGGACAAAACAAGCAAGAGTGAGACATCGTTTTGGACGCATTAAGGAGAAGAAGAAAGGCAGACGTGTTGGTATTTGAGGAATGTGTGTGACAGCTGTGTGTGGGAGTGTGTACTAATAGACAATGATGCAAACATAGAGGCCTCCTATGAATACAAAGGCAACAATCTCAGACTATGGACTAGTGATGGGTTGATGAGGCGTCATGAAGCGTTTCGACACATTGCAAAACTGTATTGATACTGTGTCGATACTGTGTCACTAAATACTGACATCTGCTGGACATTAAAAATCCCTACAGGCAACCTATGGACCGACTCAACTGACACTGATTTGATGCCCTAGTACAGGGGTCACCAACCTTTTTGAAACCAAAAACTACTTCTGGGGTACTGATTAATGCGAAGGGCTACCAGTTTGATACACACTTAAATAAATAAATATATTGTCATTTGTAAGTTACACGTAAGTGTGATTTAAACAAGAATAGCTAAATAAATACATTTTTATATATAAAAAAATGGGTATTTCTGTCTGTCATTCCGTCGTACATTTTGTTTTCCTTTTACGGAAGGTTTTTTGTAGAGAATAAATGATGAAAAAAACACTTAATTGAACGGTTTAAAAGAGGAGAAAACACGAAAAAAATTAAAATAAAATTTTGAAACATAGTATATCTTCAATTTCGACTCTTTAAAATTCAAAATTCAACCGACAAAAAGAAGAGAAAAACTAGCTAATTTGAATCTTTTTGAAAAAATTAAATAAAAAAAATTATGGAACATCATTAGTAATTTTTCCTGATTAAGATCAATTTTAGAATTTTGATGACATGTTTTAAATTGGTTAAAATCCAATCTGCACTTTGTTAGAATATTTAACAAATCGGACCAAGCTATATTTCTAACAAAGACAAATCAGTATTTCTTCTAGATTTTCCAGAACAACAATTTTAAAAGAAATTCAAAATACTTTGAAATAAGATTTAAATTTGATTCTACAGATTTTCTAGATTTGCCAGAATAATTTTTTGGAATTTTAATCATAGTAAGTTTGAAGAAATATTTCACAAATATTCTTCGTCGAAAAACCAGAAGCTAAAATATTTATTATTCTTTACAATAAAACATAAATAAATTTACTTGAACATTGATTTAAATTGTCAGGAAAGAAGAGGAAGAAATTTAAAAGGTAAAAAGGTATATTTGTTTAAAAATCCTAAAATCATTTTTAAGGTTGTATTTTTTCTCTAAAATTGTATTTCTAAAAGTAATAAGAAGCAAAGTAAAAAAATAAATGAATTTATTTAAACAAGTGAAGACCCATCCATCCATCCATTTCCTACCGCTTATTCCAAGTGAAGACCAAGTCTTTAAAATATTTTCTTGGATTTTCAAATTCTATTTGAGTTTTGTCTCTTTTAGAATTAAAAATGTCGAGCAAAGCGAGACCAGCTTGCTAGTAAATAAATACAATTTAAAAAAATAGAGGCAGCTCACTGGTAAGTGCTGCTCTTTGAGCTATTTTTAGAACAGGCCAGCGGGCGACTGATCTGGTGACCGCGGGCACCGCGTTGGTGACCCCTGCCCTAGTATATACAATAATATAAACCAAGTCATTGTATTTCATTTAGGATTATTTCATATCTTCATTTAAATAAAAATATATATTTTATCTTTTTTAGATACAGTAAAGAAATAATGTGAACATGTATCATAACATGGAAATCTAAGAGAACCTGTTGTGAATGATTGTGGACTGGGAATTGTTTTAATTTTATTTTTTTACACATTTTTATTTAAAAAAAAAAAAGTTTTCCCGACGTATTACATTTGAGACGATTTCTCTTCTTAGTTATTATTTCTCCGGCTGTAGAAAAGAGCCGCTCACAGGGCACAGAGGAGGCGTCAGTGCGACACAGTTCGCGTATCGGTCACGTGACCAAAACAGCTCATGATCGGTCACGTGACTTTCTAAAAGCGGTACGCGCACCGACACAGGGTTTTGCTCTATGAGCTCGACGCATGCGCCGATGCATCGGTGTTGCCGGACCCATCACTACTATGGACTATAAAGCTGGGAGATCAGGATTAAAGATGTCCAGCTGTCAATCAAACAAGGCGGAAATGTCCATGGGTCAACCTTTTCCCAGGTGTAGAAATAAACAGAATAAGCCTCCTATTAATTAGTATATACACTGCAAAAAGTCAGTGTTCAAAAACAAGAAAAAAAAAAATACAAAAATTGGGGGTATTTTATTTGAACTAAGCAAAATTATCTGCCAATAGAACAAGAAAATTTGGCTTGTCAAGACTTTCCAAAACAAGTAAAATTAGCTAACGTCAATAAACCCAAAAATAGCTTAAAATAAGTATATTCTCATTAAAAACAAGTGCACTTTTCTTGGTAGAAAAAACAAATATGAGACCTTTTTGCTCAATATGTTGAAAAATATTCTTAAATGAAGTAAATGCTAGTGCCATTATCTTGACATAATGATATTACATTTCTTGAAACCAGCAAACTTATACTAAAAACTCATTTATTGTTCTTAACGGAAAGGCAACAAGGCAAGCGCTTGTTACTCTCGGGGTCTCCTAGCCGCTCAGGTAAATCATATTGTCTAAAAATGCATTTTTCCACTGATAACATGACATCATCGCGCCAAGTGCGTGCTCTTTCAGTCAATTAGTGCGCATATTAGAGATGCGCGGATAGGCAATTATTTCATCCGCAACCGCATCACAAAAGTCGTCAACCATCCGCCATCCACCCGAACTAACATTTAATCAAAACCGCACCCGCCCGTTGTTATATATCTAATATAGACGATGCAAGGCATTAGTGAGGTTATAAAGCTTTTGCCTGTTAAAGAAAGGAGACTGATCCAATGCAGCACAGACATTCAATGCGTGCTACGCTGTCACAGCCCAGACGCACACCAGTGCGCAATCATCTGGGAGCCGCGCTGAGCGCACCTCCAAGCGCGCTCGCGCCACTCAAACTGCTGCAGGCAGCTGCGTTCTATCTTGTTTTAACATCCCGTGGCACTCTTCTGGGATCACGGCGGACGAAACTGCTCATGCTCAGGGTGTTTGTGGAGGTTCGGGGTTTTGCACAAATGTGATGCACCATGTTAGATGTCCCGGTTTTGTGACTGTCGTAGACATAAACAGCGTCGCAGCTCTTGCAAATCACGTAGCCAGCATTACTATCATCCTGATTTACAACCTCATAAAAACGAGTCCACGCTGAACTTTTCTGGCCTTTTTTTCCCCCTGGTCTTTAGTATTCCTTTTTTTAGTTTGTCGCGTACCACGTTTGCTGCCATCTCTTTTTTTCTTCTTCTTCTGTTGTGGCATATGCTGCAGGTGCCTGCTCGTTTTTCGTATGTGGTTAACAACATTTAACTATGTATATATATTTCCGAATTGGTTTAACTGCCACCCGCCTGAATCTATTTAAAATCTAATTTTTTTTTATTTCAACCGCCCGACCCGACCCGCGGATAAAATCTAATTTTTTTTTATTTCAACCGCCCGACCCGCGGATAATCCGCGGACTCCACGGTTGTGTCCGCAAACCGCGCATCTCTAGCGCATATATACAGCCGGCTCGCGGCCCAAAATGTTTTTAATTGTAATTTTGAGGAATTTATCTGAATGTGCATGAACTATTTCTGTTCAAAATTGTTAGAAATGTTAAATATTTAAATATTAACCGTCAGTTTACTGTACTGTGCCAACTGTACTACTATATGAGTACCTATTTTCTATTGTTTCATTCAAAATAAAACAGCAAAGTCCATTTCTGTTTTAATTATGAGACACAATTGTGTCAAAGTCATGATTTTTTTTTTTTTCATGCTTGAAATAAGAAATGATGACTTTAAAAAAGTAGTTTTATACTTGTGAGTGTTGATGACACAGCTTTGCAACACTTGATATTCTAGTTTCAAGCATGTTTTACTCAATATACCGTATTTTCCGCACTATAAGGCGCACCGGATTATTAGCCGCACCTTCAATGAATGGCATATTTCATAACTTTGTCCACCAATAAGCCGCCCCGGACTATAAGCCGCGCCTACGCTGCGCTAAAGGGAATGTCAAAAAAACAGTCAGATAGGTCAGTCAAACTTTAATAATATATTAAAAACCAGCGTTCTAACAACTCTGTCCCAAAATGTACGCAAATGTGCAATCACAAACATAGTAAAATTCAAAATAGTGCAGAGCAATAGCAACATAATGTTGCTCGAACGTTAATGTCACAACACACAAAATAAACATAGCGCTCACTTTCTGAAGTTATTCTTCATTCGTAAATCCTTCGTCTTCGGTGTCCGAAGTGAAAAGTTGGGCAAATGTGAGATCCAAAATGGACGGTTCCGTCTCGTCGAAGTCATCGGAGTCAGTGTCGCTGTTATCCAGCAGTTCTGTGAATCCTGCCTTCCGGAAAGCTCGGACCACAGTTGTGACCGAAATATCTGCCCAGGCATTTACGATCCACTGGCAGATGTTGGCGTCGTCTGGCGCTGTCTCCCTGTCTTAGTGAAGGTGTGTTCGCCTTCGGTCATCCACTGTTCCCACGCAGTTAGCAGTCTAGCTTCGAATGCCCTGTTGACACCAATATCTAGCGGCTGGAGGTCTTTTGTCAATCCACCCGGAATGACGGCGAGTATTGAATTAAGCGCGTAAGCGTGTCTCTTAAAGTGATGTTATGAGCTAGCAAATATAACAACTACACTACCCAGCATGCAACGATAGTTACGAGCATGCGCGGTAGCCCTGAGAAGCGTTGTATGCTGGCAGTTAGAATGTGGTTATGAGCACGCTGTGAGTAAACGTTGAGAACTCAGTTAACACGCCTCGTCTGCATTATTTATAATTAGACAGACAACACACTTAATAGGAGCCATTTTGGGGTCTTTACATAAACACACAAATGGAAATGAAACGTCACATATCCCAGCATGCACCGCGCGCTTCTTCTTCTTCCGGGGGCGGGTGGTTGCTTACAGTACAAGAAGAAGCGCTTCCTGTTCTATGGGGGCGGGTGCTTACCTTGGCGGTTGCTTGCGTAGAAGAAGAAGAGCTTCCTGCTCTACGGGGAAAAAAGATGGCGGCTGTTTACCGAAGTTGCGAGAACGAAACTTTATGAAAATGAATCTTAATATTTATCCATATATAAAGCGCACCGGGTTAAAAGCCGCACTGTCAGCTTTTGAGTAAATTTGTGGTTTTTAGGTGCGCCTTATAGTGCGGAAAATACGGTAGGTCATCAAATCTCAGCAACAAGCTGTAATATCTTACTGAGATCATTTAGGACACTTAAAACAAGTAAAACACTCTAACATAAAATCTGCTTAGTGAGAAGAATGATCTTATCAGACAGAAAATAAGCAAATATCACCCTTATTTGACATATTTCATCTTACTTAGATTTCACTTTTTGCAGTGTACTAATAGTCCAGGGGTCGGCAACCCGCGGCTCTAGAGCCGCATGCGGCTCTTTAGCGCCGCCCTAGTGGCTCTCTGGAGCTTTTTAAAAAATGTATGAAAATTGGAAAAAGATAAGGGGGAAAAAAAATATTATTTTTGATTTAATATGGTATCTGTAGGAGGACAAACATGACACAAACCTCCCTAATTGTTACAAAGCACACTGTTTATATTAAACATGCTTCACTGATTCGACTATTTGGCGAGCGCCGTTTTGTCCTACTAATTTTGGCGGTCCTTGAACTCACCGTAGTTTGTTTCCATGTATGACTTTCTCCGACTTTCTAGGACGTGTTTTATGCCACTTCTTTTGTCCACCAATTTTGTAATGTTGTGCGTGAATGCACAAAGGTGAGTTTTGTTGATGTTATTGACTTGTGCGGAGTGCTAATCAGACATATTTGGTCACTGCATGACTGCGAGCTAATCGATGCTAACATGCTATTTAGGCTAGCTATATGTACATATTGCATCATTATGCCTCATTTGTAGCTATATTTGAGGTCATTTAGTTTCCTTTAAGTCCTCTTAATTCAATTTATATCTCATGACACACTATCTGTATGTAATATGGCTTTTAATGTTTTGCGGCTCCAGACAGATTTGTTTTTGTATTTTTGGTCCAATATGGCTCTTTCAACATTTTGGGTTGCCGACCCCTGTAATAGACAATGAAGCAAAACCCTTTTTAGAGGCCTCCTATGAATACAAAAGCAACAATTTCAGACTATGGACTATAAAGCTGGGAGATAACGGGATTAAGATGTTCAGCTGTCAATCAAACATAGCGAAAATGTCCGTGAGTCAACCTTTTCCCAGGTGTAAATTGTTGCAGAAGTAAACAGAATGACTCAACTTGGGGCTAATTGAGCCTCCTGTTAATTAGTATATACAGTTGTGGTCAAAAGTTTTGACTTGTAACATAATTGCTGGGTATTGTGGCCAAACAGCTCAGTTTGTGTTTCATCTGACATCACATGGACAAAGATAAGACCTTCTGGAGGAAAGTTCTGTGGTTAGATGAAACAAAAATGTAGCTTTTTGGCCACAATACCCAGCAATATGTTTGGAGGAGAAAAGGTGAGGCCTTTAATCCCAGGAACACCATAACTACCGTCAAGCATGGTGGTGGTAGTATTATGCTCTGGGCCTGTTTTTCCGCCAATGGAACTGGTGCTTTACAGAGAGTAAATGGGACAATGAAATAGGAGGATTACCTCCAAATTCTTCAGGACAAGCTAAAATCATCAGTTTGGTTATTGGGCGCAGTTGGGTGTTCCAACAGGACAATGACCCCAAACACATGTCAAAAGTGGTAAAGCAATGGCTAAATCGGGCTAGAATTTTAGAATGGCTTTCCCAAAGTCCTGACTTATACATGTGGACAATGCTGAAGAAACAAGTCTATGTCAGAAAAAAACGACAAATTTAGCTGAACTGCACCAATTTTGTCAAGAGGAGTGGTCAAAAATTCAAGCAGAAGCTTGTGGATGGCTACTAAAAGTGCATTATTGCAGGTAAACTTTCCAAGGGACATGTAAGCAAATATTAACATTGCTGTATGTATACTTTTGACCCTCACATTTTCAGTAGACCCATAATAAATTCATAAAAGAAGCAAACTTCATGAATGTTTTTTGTGACCAACAAGTACCGTATTTTCCGCACTATAAGGCGCACCGGATTATTAGCCGCACCTTCAATGAATTACATATTTCATAACTTTGTCCACCAATAAGCCGCCCCGGACTATAAGCCGCGCCTACGCTGCGCTAAAGTGAATGTCAAAAAAACAGTCAGATAGTTCAGTCAAACTTTAATAATATATTGAAAACCAGCGTTCTAACAACTCTGTCCCAAAATGTACAAATGTGCAATCACAAACATAGTAAAATTCAAAATGGTGTAGAGCAATAGCAACATAATGTTGCTCGAACGTTAATGTCATAACACACAAAATAAACATAGCGCTCACTTTCTGAAGTTATTCTTCATTCGTAAATCCTTCGAATTCTTCGTCTTCGGTGTCCGAATTGAAAAGTTGCGCAAGCGTGGGATCCAAAATGGCCGGTTCCGTCTTGTCGAAGTCATCGGAGTCAGTGTCGCTGTTGTTGTCCAGTAGTTCTGTGAATCCTGCCTTCCGGAAAGCTCGGACCACAGTTGTGACCGAAATATCTGCCCAGGCATTTACGATCCACTGGCAAATGTTGGCGTATGTCGTCCGGCGCTGTCTGCCCGTCTTAGTGAAGGTGTGTTCGCCTTCGGTCATCCATTGTTCCCACGCCGTTCGCAGTCGTGATTTGAATGCCCTGTTGACACCAATATCCAGCGGTTGGAGTTCTTTGGTTAATCCACCCGGAATGACGGCGAGTGTTGTATTTGTGTGCTTCACTTGTTTTTTGACACCATCTGTGATGTGGGCGCGCATGGAGTCGTATATCAACATGGACGGAGCTGTGTGAAAAAAGCCACCCGGCCTCTTCGCGTAAACTTCCCTTAACCACTCGCTCATCTTTTCTTCATTCATCCATCCCTTCGAGTTAGCTTTTATGATGACGCCGGCTGGAAAGGTCTCTTTTGGCAAGGTCTTCCTTTTGAATATCACCATGGGAGGAAGTTTCTGGCCATTAGCATGGCAAGCTAGAACCACAGTGAAGGACGACTTCTCATTCCCTGTGGTGCGAATATTCACCGTACGTGCTCCCGTTGTATCCACAGTGCGGTTCACAGGAATATCAAAAGTCAGTGGAACCTCGTCCATGTTGATAATGTTCTCTGGCCGGATCTTTTTTTCCGCTATCTTGTTTTTACAATATGCACGGAAAGTAGCCAGCTTTTCTTTAAAGTCGTTAGGCAGTTGCTGTGAAATAGTGGTCCGTGTGCGGATGGAGAGATTGCGTCTTTTCATAAACCGGAAACACCAAGAAGCACCACCTTTAAAATCATCCAGGTGAAGTTCGCTTGCTAGCGTTGTTGCCTTCATTCGAATAGTGATGGTGCTGACACTTCTGCTTGCTGCTTTCTGCTCAACAACCCACTGTTCGAGTTCGTCCTCCAACAGTTGCCATCTTGCTTTGTTCCCTCGGAAACTCTGTTTTGTCTTCTTTACCTGGCGCAGGTCATCTTCTTGCTTCCTCCACCTACGCACCATTGATTCATTTATGTTATATTCTCTTGCTGCTGCTCTATTTCCGTGTTCTTCGGCATGACTTATTGCCTTAAGTTTAAATTCTGCGTTATAAGCGTGTCGCTTAGTAGGAGCCATTTTGTAGTCTGGTCTTTACAGATGTAAACACACAAAGGAAATGAAACGAAATATCCGCGCGCTTCTTTTTCTTCCGGGGGCGGGCGGTAGCTTACAGTAGAAGAAGAAGCGCTTCCTGTTCTATGGGGGCGGGTGCTTACCTTGGCGGTTGCTTGCGTAGAAGAAGAAGCGCTTCCTGTTCTACCGGGAAAAAAGATGGCGGCTGTTTACCGAAGTTGCGAGATCGAAACTTTATGAAAATGAATCGTAATAAAGCGCACCGGGTTATAAGGCGCACTGTCAGCTTTTGAGAAAATTTGTGGTTTTTAGGTGCGCCTTATAGTGCGGAAAATACGGTATGTGCTCCAATCACTACATCACAAAAAAATAAGAGTTGTACAAATGATTGTAAACTCAACAGCCATGACATGATGTTCTTTACAAGTGTATGTACACTTTTGACCACAACTGTAATTATTCTCATGTTAATGCTTCGAAATACTGAATATGATGGTTTTGTGTTGGAGTCAAAAGCATACTTGCCAACCCTCCCGGATTTTCCGGGGGACTCCCGAAATTCAGCGCCTCTCCCGAAAACCTCCCCGGGACAAATTTTCTCCCGAAAATCTCCCGAAATTCAGGCGGAGCTGGAAGCCACGCCCCCTCCAGCTCCATGCGGACCTGAGTGACGTCAGGTGCGCAACACCACGTAAATCGTTGGCCAACCAAAAAGTAACACCCAGTACGCTATAGCCAACATTCACCAGGAGATGGCAACAGACAAACATAGATCACTCTATTACATTATTCCCCTTTTAGAAATGTATAGAAGTTACTCAAAATAAATAAACAACCCAACCAAAAAATGCAGCAGCTCAATTAAAAAACTGTACTTAAGCCACATTCTTTTTTTTTTTTTTTAGTGCTGAACTCTTAACCCTCATTTGTAAAAAAAAATAACATGCTTATTATACAAACAGTATTTGTACACCTTTAACACAGATTTTTATACTGTCTTCAGAGATTCAGTTTTTTTGGTGGTACTCGAAACCTTTCTGGGTACCTGCGAAAGGGTGTTCAGCATGGTTAGAAAAATAGTGACAGAGAATAGAACAAGGATGGACAATTCAACCCTTAACTCAACAATGAGTAGATGAGTGTTATGTGTGTGTATATTTGTAAATAAATGAACACAGAAATTCAAGAATTTCTTTTATATATATATATATATATATATATATATATATATATATATATATATATATATATATATATATATATATATATATATAAAATAAAATAAAATAAATATATATACAGCTAGAATTCACTGAAAGTCAAGTATTTCTTATATATATATGAAATACTTGGTGAATTCTAGCTGTAAATATACTCCCCCCACCACCACCCACCTCCCGAAATCGGAAGTCTCAAAGTTGGCAAGTATGGTTAAAGGTCGGAACCATCCATCATTATTGGTAGGGTTAGGGTTTAGTAGTTTGGGTTAATATTAGGTTTAGAGTGTATGTGTTAGAATGAGGTGAGGATTTGGTCCTGGGGATTGGAAAGAGTTTGGGATTAGGTTGATGGGTTAAGACTGGGGTAAGGGTTGCATGTTTTGGCCTGGAGGTTGGGGTTAGGGTCCATCGGATTTGGATCATCCATCCATCCATCCATTTTCTACCGCTTGTCCCTTTTGGGGTTGCGGGTGGTGCTCAGCTGCATTCGGGCACCTCAACACAGATAGACAGACAACATTGACACACTAGGGACCATTTAGTGTTGCCAATCAACCTATCCCCAGGTGCATGTCTTTGGAGGTGGGAGGAAGCCGGAGTACCCGGAGGGAACCCACGCAGTCACGGGGAGAACATGCAAACTCCACACAGAAAGACCCCGAGCCCGGGGATTGAACCCAGGACCTTCCAACTGTGAGGCACATGCAATAACCCCATTTCCACTGTGCTGCCGGGTTTGGATCTTCTTAAATTTTGCGCCCGTGACTATAAATAGCATAATTTGTCTACAAAATTGTTCCAAGTACACCTCTGCATAACATTGTATGAAATACAAGAACTAAATATGGATCAACTTACAACAAATATTAACTATTAATATTGTGTTTTAGTCTTTAACAACAAAGATTTAAAGTGCATCAATTTTCCTGAAATGTAAAAACAAAAAAACCCTAAATAGACTATGAACATCTTTTGACCGACTTGAACCATTTGGTACTGAAAAATAAAATTAAATAAACTCAATGAATAAATTTAAATTTGTGCTTTTCTTAATCAAAAATGAGGAAGTCAGGATTAATGGCTGCAGTGAGCATGTTTTTTAACGTGAGGTTTGAAGTGTGGTACTGATAAAGCATATTGCATATAATGTACTAACAGACACTTTCATAACAATGTGTAATATGTACAATATACACACTGCAAGTATATATGTAATGTAGTAACAGACACCTTCATAACAATATGTCATATGTACAATATACACACTGCAAGTATATATATATATATAATGTACTAGCAGACACTTTCATAAAAATGTGTAATATGTTCAATATACACACTGCAAGTATATATATAATGTACTATCAGACACTTTCATAACAATGTGTAGTATGTACAATATACACACTGCAAGTATATATATATAAAATGTAGTAACATACACTTACATAACAATATGTAGTATGTTCAATATACACACTGCAAGTATATATATAATGTAGTAACAGACACTTTCATAACAATATGTAATATGTACAATATACACACTGCAAGTATATATAATGTACTAACAGACACTTTCATAACAATATGTAATATGTACAATATACACACTGCAAGTATATATATATATGATGTAGTAACAGACACCTTCATAACAATATGTAATATGTTCAATATACACACTAAAGGTATATATATAATGTAGTAACAGGCACCTTCATAACAATATGTACAATATACACACTGCAAGTATATATATATATAATGTAGTGACAGACACTTTCATAACAATATGTAATATGTACAATATACACACTGCAAGTATATATATAATGTAGTAACAGACACTTTCATAATATGTAATATGTACAATATACACACTGCAAGTATATATATATATATATATATATATATATATATATATATATATAAATATATATATATATATATAATGTAGTAACAGACAGTTTCATAACAATATGTCATATGTACAGTATACACACTGCAAGTATATATATAATGTAGTAACAGACACCTTCATAACAATATGTCATATGTACAATATACACACTGCAAGTATATATATATATATAATGTAGTAACAGACACTTTCATAACAATATGTAATATGTACAATATACACACTGCAAGTATATATATATATATATATATATATATATATATATATATATAATGTAGTAACAGACACCTTCATAACAATATTTACCGTATTTTTATCATTTTAATCAAGGCCGGAACTGACTTCTTCCGCCTATTTATTTCCGTTTCCAAAGCAACTTACGTCTGACAACTTCTCTTCCTACTTCCAGAATCAAACACGAGTGTGTCTTCTAATCATGGCAGACTTAGTAACAGATAATGAAAACAACAATTTTTGGACAAATGAGGATTTACAACCTTATACTTTTGGTTGCCCCCCCCCGCCCCCTTGTCTTCTCATCTCTCATAAGGATTGTGAACGATAGGCAGAATTCCCCCCCCAAAAAAAGTGCATTTCCCCTTTAAGGAGAAGAGAACGAGTGATATTTGAATATAAGGTTTGTTGGAGTGATGCAACCTTGTTATTGTTTTTGGGACATGTGAGAGGACATGGAGATCAGCTATTTTGTGAATTATAAATATCAATAAAATGCCCCCCACCCCCCCACCCCCTTCCTCCTCTTCTTGCTGTTGTTTTAAGTGCACCATCTGTCTAAACATCGCAGCCCCTCCACCCCCCCTTTATTTTTCCTGATCATTTCCTCGCCTCATTCATGAACCATAGGAGTCCTCCTTTGTAGTTCTAGAGATGAATTCAGAACCCCCCCACCTTACTGAATGCAACTCTGGCCCTCCGATCCCAAACACCCCTGATCCAGATCCAGACTTAGCGAGATCTTGGACCGCAGTCTGCACACCACAAGCCATCAACCTCTGCCCAGGAACCCCCACATCCCCCCCAACCTTGTCTGCTTAGTTGTAGATTTGCATGCAAACCACAAAGGGTTCACCATTGTTGTTAGGGATGGGTACCTTTCACATTTGGTACTTTTGTCAAAGATGTTAATAAATGTATCTTTTTTATTGATCCTTTTTATTGGACGTTGGACAGTTGTCTCGTTTGTTTCCACTTCTGTACTGTACGGCATTATTTAGTCCACTTTACATGCAGTTACAATTCCAAGACATTAGATGGCAGTAGTGCGTAGGCTACGATTTGTTTCTATAGTTAGGAAGTAGTCTTTGCCACTCGGTTGAATGTGCCAGTCTTTTATTTACAACTCAAACCTAGAAACAGTTCGGTTTAATCAACTCGTAGAGCCATACTTGCCAACCTTGAGACCTCCGATTTCGGGAGGTGGGGGGTGGGGGTGGGGGTTGGGGGGCGTGGTTGGGGGCGTGGTTAAGATATATATATATATAAGAAATACTTGACTTTCAGTGAATTCTAGCTCTATATATATATATATATATATATATATATATATATATATATATATATATATATATATAAATACATAAAAGAAATACTTGATATTCAGTGTTCATTTATTTACACATATACACACACATAGCACTCATCTACTCATTGTTGAGTTAAGGGTTGAATTGTCCATCCTTGTTCTATTCTCTGTCACTATTTCAGAACGCGCACATTATACAAATATACATTATAAAATCAATAAGAAAACGGGAGCTCTAATTTGGGAGTCTGAATTAGGATCAGAAGTTCCTATATAAACATTGTGCACTCACGTCGCCTTTTTGTATTGATTACTGCAGCTGTGCACTGGATTCATTCACAAATACAAACTACAACTCACAAACACTTTAGAGTTAGGCTCCACCATCAGAATGTGTACTTAAACTTATAAAGATCACATGGATATTATTCAGTGAGTTGATTCACCAAAACTAACCTGTTCTACAGGAGGAAAAAGCACACAGGACGTTTCAATTGTTCACAGACTGGTCGCACTCATCAGAAAGACAAGACACTTTCGGTCTGCAGGTGATAGCATTCAATTGGGAAGAAACGCCCTACTGCTCCCTACTGACCAATGTGAATACTGATAAATCTGTAATGACAGCTCCAAAAACAAATTCAAACCACAAAATAAAATAAAAAAAATCAACACAAAAATGTGACACATTATGGGTGGGTCACATATGCATGTACAGTAGATGGCAGTATTGTCCTGTTTAAAAGTGTCACAACATTGCTTTTTACGGCAGACGAACTGCTTTACAGTAGACGAAAACTTGACTGCTGTTGTTGTGTGTTGTTGGCACGTTGGGAGGACGTTAATGAAACTGCCTAACAATAAACCCGCATAAGAAACCAAGAACTCGGCCTCGATCATTAGCTGTTTATATTGTGGGAAAGCGGACGTGAGAACAGGCTGTCAACACGTCACTCAGGTCCGCATGGAGCTGGAGGGGGCGTGGCCTCCAGCTCGGCCTGAATTTCGGGAGAAAATTTGTCCCGGGAGGTTTTCGGGAGAGGCGCTGAATTTCGGGAGTCTCCCGGAAAATCCGGGAGGGTTGGCAAGTATGCGTAGAGCTTAATTACCAGTATTTATTGTGAGTCTGCAACCGGACGTGACGTCTCGTGATATTGTACCATTTGATTTTAACTGACTCAGTACCCGATAGTACCAACCGAACTCAGTCGGTACCTACAAAAGTATCAAACTCGGTACCCATCCCCAATTGCCAGTGAGGTCTGTTACGAGGAAAGCTTATGTCCAAAAGGTCTCCTGAGACAAAACCTGGGACTCCACAAGACTTGTTTGATATCATATCTTGTCCTTCATAAGAAAACACTAATAATATAGTGAGTGTCAGGCGTGTGAGATTATCCCCGATGTGTTGTCACGTTGCCAGTATTGTGTCTGCCCCCCCACCCTCGTACTGTCCCGTCCCAGACTCATCTCTCTGTCTGTGGGAAGACAAGTCACAGCGCCAGTCTGGCAGACGGCCAGTCGGAGCGCGTATGAGTCCCTTTCTCTGCCAAGGCCGGATTACGCCGAGCTGTTAATCACGGGAGAACGGGAGAACGTTATCGTGTACGTCCCGCACGACATGGTGACCTCCCTAATAAACACACTGATGATCTTTTCTGGGGACAAGAACCGCTGCCAAGTTGCCTCCACTTGCTACTTTTCTGAGTCTTTGTGGAAGTGAGTGGGCGCTACAAAAAGATTGTGTTTCTATTTTTCTGTCTTTTTTTCCCCCGCCCAATGAAGCAAAGCAATATTGCAGAATTACTGCTAATCAGCGCAGCTAAGTTGATTAGTGCGAGTAGGAGACGTAATCACCATGTTTACATATCGACCAAAGATTTACTTCTTTCTGTGTCACAGATCAGCTGGAAGTAAACTGAAAGCAATTGGCTCTGAGGAAATGCGGTTTAAAGTTAACCAAACCCTAAACCCAAAATTTGAATCTAAACCGAATCTAACTATGTCAGACCCTACTCTCTGTTGTCTTTTCCGCAACCCTAACCTGGTTTTTAGGTATCGACAAGGTTCAGGTTGAAACAATTTAGGCCCGGGTGGGGTCTAGGAAGGTCCCGATGATGATTGTGGTTGTCCAAAACGCATTGGGGCAATGAATTAGAAGACCATTTGAGGGTTATTTTGGGACCTTTTGAACTGTCAAGGGTCTTCCAGGAACTTTAGGGGGAAGATGGTCCTATTGCTTGGATTTACATGAGCCGGACATGACGTCATGGTCCAGCCAGCGTCGGTTCTCAATGGGTACTTGGTGCCATTTAGCTTTTCTCAAAGAAAAATGCCCTATGCTTGGCTGTACGAACCGTTCGAATCGCGAAAAGGTTTAACGGTTCTTCAGAATCTATCGAGCGGTAATCAAGAAGGGCGGAAGAGTGTAGAGAAAAGTGTCAGGCACTCCAGTCCAAGGGTGCAGTGATCATTTTGTTAAAGGTCCCGATGATGATTGTGGTTGTCCAAAAGGCATTGGGACAATGAATTAAAAGACCCTTTGATGGTTATTTTGGGACCTTTTGAACTGTCAAGGGTCTTCCAGGAACTTTAGGGGGAAGATGGTCCTATTGCTTGGATTTACATGAGCGGGACATGACGTCATGGTCCAGCCAGCATCGGTTCTCAATGGGTACTTGGTGCCATTTAGCTTTTCTCAAAGAAAAATGCCCTATGCTTGGCTGTACGAACCGTTCGAATCGCGAAAAGGTTTAACGGTTCTTCAGAATCCATCGAGCGGTAATCAAGAAGGGCGGAAGAGTGTAGAGAAAAGTGTCAGGCACTCCAGTCCAAGGGTGCAGTGATCATTTTGTTAAAGGTCCCGATGATGATTGTGGTTGTCCAAAAGGCATTGGGACAATGAATTAGAAGACCCTTTGAGGGTTATTTTGGGACCTTTTGAACTGTCAAGGGTCTTCCAGGAACTTTAGGGGGAAGATGGTCCTATTGCTTGGATTTACATGAGCCGGACATGACGTCATGGTCCAGCCAGCGTCGGTTCTCAATGGGTACTTGGTGCCATTTAGCTTTTCTCAAAGAAAAATGCCCTATGCTTGGCTGTACGAACCGTTCGAATCGCGAAAAGGTTTAACGGTTCTTCAGAATCCATCGAGCGGTAATCAAGGAGGGCGGAAGAGTGTAGAGAAAAGTGTCAGGCACTCCAGTCCAAGGGTGCAGTGATCATTTTGTTAAAGGTCCCGATGATGATTGTGGTTGTCCAAAAGGCATTGGGGCAATGAATTAGAAGACCCTTTGAGGGTTATTTTGGGACCTTTTGAACTGTCAAGGGTCTTCCAGGAACTTTAGGGGGAAGATGGTCCTATTGCTTGGATATACATGAGCCGGACATGACGTCATGGTCCAGCCAGCATCGGTTCTCAATGGGTACTTGGTGCCATTTAGCTTTTCTCAAAGAAAAATGCCCTATGCTTGGCTGTACGAACCGTTCGAATCGCGAAAAGGTTTAACGGTTCTTCAGAATCCATCGAGCGGTAATCAAGAAGGGCGGAAGAGTGTAGAGAAAAGTGTCAGGCACTCCAGTCCAAGGGTGCAGTGATCATTTTGTTAAAGGTCCCGATGATGATTGTGGTTGTCCAAAAGGCATTGGGGCAATGAATTAGAAGACCCTTTGAGGGTTATTTTGGGACCTTTTGAACTGTCAAGGGTCTTCCAGGGACTTTAGGGGGAAGATGGTCCTATTGCTTGGATTTACATGAGCCGGACATGACGTCATGGTCCAGCCAGCATCGGTTCTCAATGGGTACTTGATGCCATTTAGCTTTTCTCAAAGAAAAATGCCCTATGCTTGGCTGTACGAACCGTTCGAATCGCGAAAAGGTTTAACGGTTCTTCAGAATCCATCGAGCGGTAATCAAGAAGGGCGGAAGAGTGTAGAGAAAAGTGTCAGGCACTCCAGTCCAAGGGTGCAGTGATCATTTTGTTAAAGGTCCCGATGATGATTGTGGTTGTCCAAAAGGCATTGGGACAATGAATTAAAAGACCCTTTGATGGTTATTTTGGGACCTTTTGAACTGTCAAGGGTCTTCCAGGAACTTTAGGGGGAAGATGGTCCTATTGCTTGGATTTACATGAGCCGGACATGACGTCATGGTCCAGCCAGCGTCGGTTCTCAATGGGTACTTGGTGCCATTTAGCTTTTCTCAAAGAAAAATGCCCTATGCTTGGCTGTACGAACCGTTCGAATTGCGAAAAGGTTTAACGGTTCTTCAGAATCCATCGAGCGGTAATCAAGAAGGGCGGAAGAGTGTAGAGAAAAGTGTCAGGCACTCCAGTCCAAGGGTGCAGTGATCATTTTGTTAAAGGTCCCGATGATGATTGTGGTTGTCCAAAAGGCATTGGGACAATGAATTAGAAGACCCTTTGAGGGTTATTTTGGGACCTTTTGAACTGTCAAGGGTCTTCCAGGAACTTTAGGGGGAAGATGGTCCTATTGCTTGGATTTACATGAGCCGGACATGACGTCATGGTCCAGCCAGCGTCGGTTCTCAATGGGTACTTGGTGCCATTTAGCTTTTCTCAAAGAAAAATGCCCTATGCTTGGCTGTACGAACCGTTCGAATCGCGAAAAGGTTTAACGGTTCTTCAGAATCCATCGAGCGGTAATCAAGAAGGGCGGAAGAGTGTAGAGAAAAGTGTCAGGCACTCCAGTCCAAGGGTGCAGTGATCATTTTGTTAAAGGTCCCGATGATGATTGTGGTTGTCCAAAAGGCATTGGGGCAATGAATTAGAAGACCCTTTGAGGGTTATTTTGGGACCTTTTGAACTGTCAAGGGTCTTCCAGGAACTTTAGGGGGAAGATGGTCCTATTGCTTGGATTTACATGCGCCGGACATGACATCATGGTCCAGCCAGCGTCGGTTCTCAATGGGTACTTGGTGCCATTTAGCTTTTCTCAAAGAAAAATGCCCTATGCTTGCATTTTTGGCTGTACGAACCGTTCGAATCGCAAAAAGGTTTAACGGTTCTTCATAATCCCTCGAGCGGTAATCAAGAAAGGCGGAAGAGTGTAGAGAAAAGTGTCAGGCACTCCAGTCCAAGGGTGCAGTGATCATTTTGTTAAAGGTTTGTTTGACATACTTTTGACGTAGAATTTTTCCCATTTAAGCATTATCCTGATATTGTTTGCATTTCTTGAACACATGTTCAAAAAAAGCTTTAAATAAGTCTAAATAAAACAATTCAAATGTCATCAAAACCTGAAAGAGTTGAGTTTTTACCAAAGGCAGCAATGATAAATGAAGCTTTCAGCACATACACAATGTTGACATCTATAGTTATGTTTTGATAAAGACGGGAAAAAAACGCCAAATGCTACAGTGTAAACAGTCAGATGGAAAATATCTGACCTGCAATGTAGACATAGTCCTAATCGGCACCCCCCACCAACTCTTTCTGTGAGTGACATCTGTTTCTCTGGCCATGCCACTATCCCATCCTCCTGTCTTACCAACTTGGCTGTCAAGTTTGACCCCCACCTCACTTTTGAGTCACATGTCCATCATCTATCCAAAACTGCTTAGTTTCGTCTGAGAAACATTGCCAAACTCCGCCCCTCTCTTTCCCTCCATGAGGCTGAGAAGCTGGTCCACGCCGTTGTCTCTTCCAGGCTGGATTATTGTAATGCGGCCCTCGTCAGGATCCCGGGCAAAAGCTTCGACACATTGAGAACAGTGCTGCCAGGGTCCTGACGAGGACACGTAAGTTTGATCACAAAACTGATTCTTCATAAACTCCATTGGCTCCCGATAAATCCCTGTATTGAAAATCTCTTGCCAATGCTGGAAATGCTCCACAATACCCGAAAGATCTCCTCACCATACAGACCACATACTTGTCCGCTATCACTGACCGTCTCAGTCAACCAAAGACTGGCTCCGCTCTAGAGCCTTCGAGGTGTCTGCTCCGCATCCCTGGAACGCTTAACCAGATTATTCATCCGGGAGAGTCTTGATACCAATGTCCTTGACCCAGCCACGCACAAAGAAGTTGTAGACCTCCATGCTTTTCCAAGTTTTCATCGGTTTTATCGTGTAGAATGACGTCTGGGCCACAAGATAGTTAGATATGTCTGGGAACCCAACCCACAGATAAACTTTGATATCACTCGACAAATATTTTTTTGATATAGTGTAGGAATTTATTCCATCGCATAGTTTCATTTTTTGCTCATATCTGCTTTTTGGAGGAGGATCTGGGCCTCGTGCGTACTCAGAGTTTGCACTCTGCTTGCTGCACAACAGCCATCTTGGCTTGGTTTGGGAGGAAGTCACGTGACGGAACACAAGCAATTTGGGGTACTTTGGGACCCATCGGTTTGTTAGTCATTTCCTGAGTCCTTGGACCCTTTGGGGCCACTTAAAGTAAAATAAGTCCCAGCTTAATTTTATAAGTGCCCTAACTTGTACCAAGAAACTGGTCTTTCCCTTGCCTGACCATACACCGGAACCAGAACCTGTAGCCCTCATCTATCTTTTGACCAAAGAATCGCCATGACGTGTTAAAATTCACAAAAGTCATTTGAAATGTAAAATTGAACTTTGACACTTCTGCTTGCTTACAGGAAGTTGCTCTTTGTGTTGCCAAAAGTGTGTTTTGTCATTTTTATGTGTGCTTCTAGTGGGATTCAAGATTGCCATAATGTATTATTTTGATGTGGGATCTGAGCCGAGGATGTCGTTGTGGCTTGTGCAGCCCTTTGAGACACTCGTGATTTAGGGCTATAACTATTAGCCGCCCAATTGCACATAAGTAAGAAGTTAAGTAGGCGGCCACAAAATATGGGTCGCAAGTTTGATACTTCTCAAATAGTGAGGCAGAGGCTCCCTTGGGGGAGTGTGTATATTGAACATATTACACATTGTTATGAAAGTGTCTGTTAGTACATTATATATATACTTGCAGTGTGTATATTGAACATATTACACATTGTTATGAAAGTGTCTGTTAGTACATTATATATAGACTTGTTATGAAAGTGTCTGTTACTACATTATATATAGACTTGCAGTGTGTATATTGTACATATTACATACTGTTATGAAGGTGTCTGTTACTAACAGCATGTTACTTTATGTAACAGCATATACATTAAGTAACAGACACTTTGTTATGAAAGTGTCTGTTACTACATTATATATATATATATACTTGCAGTGTGTATATTGTACATATTACATATTGTTATGAAAGTGTCTGTTAGTACATTATATATATACTTGCAGTGTGTATATTGTACATATTACATACTGTTGTGAAGGTGTCTGTTACTAACAGCATGTTACATAAAATAACAGACACTTTGTTATGAAGGTGTCTGTTACTACATTATATATATATACTTGCAGTGTGTATATTGTACATTGTACATATTGTTATGTAAGTGTATGTTACTACATTTTATATATATACACTTGCAGTGTGTATATTGTACATATTACACATTGTTATGAAAGTGTCTGTTAGTATATTATATATATACTTGCAGTGTGTATATTGTACATATTACACATTGTTATGAAAGTGTCTGTTAGTACATTATATATATACTTGCAGTGTGTATATTGAACATATTACACATTGTTATGAAAGTGTCTGTTAGTACATTATATATATACTTGCAGTGTGTATATTGTACATATTACATACTGTTGTGAAGGTGTCTGTTACTAACAGCATGTTACATAAAATAACAGACACTTTGTTATGAAGGTGTCTGTTACTACATTATATATATATACTTGCAGTGTGTATATTGTACATTGTACATATTGTTATGTAAGTGTATGTTACTACATTTTATATATATACACTTGCAGTGTGTATATTGTACATATTACACATTGTTATGAAAGTGTCTGTTAGTATATTATATATATACTTGCAGTGTGTATATTGTACATATTACACATTATGAAAGTGTCTGTTAGTACATTATATATATACTTGCAGTGTGTATATTGAACATATTACACATTGTTATGAAAGTGTCTGTTAGTACATTATATATAGACTTGTTATGAAAGTGTCTGTTACTACATTATATATAGACTTGCAGTGTGTATATTGTACAAATTACATACTGTTATGAAGGTGTCTGTTACTAACAGCATGTTACTTAATGTATATGCTGTTACACAAAGTAACAGACACTTTGTTATGAAAGTGTCTGTTACTACATTATATGTATGCTTGTAGTGTGTATATTGTACATATTACATACTGTTGTGAAGGTGTCTGTTACTAACAGCATGTTACATAAAGTAACAGACACTTTGTTATGAAGGTGTCTGTTACTACATTATATATATATACTTGCAGTGTGTATATTGTACATATTACATATTGTTATGAAAGTGTCTGTTACTACATTATATATACTTGTAGTGTGTATATTGTACATATTACATACTGTTATGAAAGTGTCTGTTACTACATTATATATATATATATACTTGCAGTGTGTATATTGTACATATTACATATTGTTATGAAAGTGTCTGTTAGTACATTATATATATACTTGCAGTGTGTATATTGTACATATTACATACTGTTGTGAAGGTGTCTGTTACTAACAGCATGTTACATAAAATAACAGACACTTTGTTATGAAGGTGTCTGTTACTACATTATATATATATACTTGCAGTGTGTATATTGTACATTGTACATATTGTTATGTAAGTGTCTGTTACTACATTTTATATATATACACTTGCAGTGTGTATATTGTACATATTACACATTGTTATGAAAGTGTCTGTTAGTATATTATATATATACTTGCAGTGTGTATATTGTACATATTACACATTGTTATGAAAGTGTCTGTTAGTACATTATATATATACTTGCAGTGTGTATATTGAACATATTACACATTGTTATGAAAGTGTCTGTTAGTACATTATATATAGACTTGTTATGAAAGTGTCTGTTACTACATTATATATAGACTTGCAGTGTGTATATTGTACAAATTACATACTGTTATGAAGGTGTCTGTTACTAACAGCATGTTACTTAATGTATATGCTGTTACATAAAGTAACAGACACTTTGTTATGAAAGTGTCTGTTACTACATTATATGTATGCTTGTAGTGTGTATATTGTACATATTACATACTGTTGTGAAGGTGTCTGTTACTAACAGCATGTTACATAAAGTAACAGACACTTTGTTATGAAGGTGTCTGTTACTACATTATATATATATACTTGCAGTGTGTATATTGTACATATTACATATTGTTATGAAAGTGTCTGTTACTACATTATATATACTTGTAGTGTGTATATTGTACATATTACATACTGTTATGAAGGTGTCTGTTACCACATTATATATATACTTACAGTATGTAAAGTATATGTTATGTTAAAATCACATAATTTGAATCTCAGAGGTTTATGAATAAAATATAAATAATACAATCAACATTATTTGCCCACATGGCTGAACCGAACAGGTTTAAAAAAAATACATTAAAATGTAATTCTTAAATACATATTAAAAATAAAAATAATTATATATATATATATATATATATATATATATATAATGCATAAAGAAAACACGTTTTCTTTATTTTCATGACTATTTACATTGTAGATTGTCACCGAAGGCATCAAAACTATGACACCTGTGAAGTGAAAGCCATTTCAGGTTTGAAGCTCATGGAGAGAATGCCAAGAGTGTGCGAAAAAGTAATCAGAGCAAAGGGTGGCTATTTTGAAGAAACTAGAATATACAACATGTTTTCAGTTATTTCACCTTTTTTTGTTAAATACATAACTCCTCATGTGACAATCTACAATGGAAATAGTCATGAACATAAAGAAAACACATTGAATGAGAAGGTGTGTCCAAACTGTTGGCCTGTACTGTATATATTAAATAAAACTTAGTAATATTACAAGAAGCTCGACACTTTCTGACAATAATACAGCAATATGAGAAAAACCTCTAAAGTTCAGACAAAATTGTGAGTTTTCAAAAGTCATAATATTCCTATAAAAAAAAAAACATTTAATTTGAATAATTAAATCTTATATAACAAAGCCCATAGTTATAGAGTAAGAATTTTTTTATTTCTTTATTTTAGGTTTTAGTAATTTTACATAAGAAACTAGAATTAATTCAAACCTAATTTCACAAGAACCAATATACAATGTGTAAATATAACCACTTTTATGAGTACATTTTTTTTTTTTTACGAAAGTAAAGGAAAAATCTACAAATTTGTAGATTTTTCCTTTACTTGAGATGATTATTTTGCAAGAAAAATGCAATCTGTGGATGAAACACAGACGTGACTTCTGGGAAAACATGGATAAAACAGTAAAAAAAACAAAACAGTTAAAATACAAAAACATGTCCATTTTAAACATTTAAGTGCCAAGTGCTGGGGTAGGCTCCAGCCACACGTCACCTTGAACAGGATAGGCACCATAGAAATGAACTGCTCAGCAGTAACACAAAACACCTGTGGTGTCCCGGCTGGTCCACAAAACCCCACAGGCCGCTTAAAGTAGGTGATGGGCGGGGTGGGGTGGGGGTCGCCATGGCAACGACGGAGCTCCCCGCCTCTGTGTATCAGCGTGATGACTTTAAAGCTGTCATTTTCACCTGAAATTGCTACATTTGGCCGCTTTAAGCGAGCTAGTCACTGGAGAGGTTTAGCGCGGAGAGCGGCGCCGCACGCGCACAAAGATGGCATCACCGATCATAGACTTTAGGCGGCGAAGGACGGGGGAGCCTCCCGGCGAGAGCTTGGCCGCGTCAATGCCGCACATTGTGGGCACGCCGCCAAGCCTCCACCTTGTCTTGATAATCATAATCCATTTCACTGCCATTGTCACATCCCCCAATGAAGTGTGTGTGTTCTTGTATTTCTATCTTTCTTGAGACAACAAGGAAAAGCAGCTTCCATATGAGGAGGTGTGAACAAGTGAGGACATAAATCATGGTCCCAATCAGGCCCGGCCCTAACCAATCTGGCGCCCTAGGCAAGATTTTAGGTGGCGCCCCCCCACATCGGCAGTGAAGTGTATATACTCACAAGAAACCGAATAGCTTTGTCTTTGACCTTTTTTTTTTTACTTAAAGAAAGCAAATTAACAATCAGAATAGTTAACAAGATTTAAAAAAAAAAAAAGAATAAATAAATGAATACAAAAAATAAAAAATGAATATATGAAATACAATATTTTTTACATACATAAACACAAAATAAAACGTGTCAACAAGTTGCATAAAATAAATTAAAAATACAATATAAATTAAAGCTGCAAGCAGCGTTGGTCGGGCCCGCATTTTGGCAGGTGCTAGTTGTAAGTGTCCCAATACTTTTGTATAGTTTTCGTCATAAGTGTCCCAATACTTTTGTGTACTTTTAGTCTGAAGTGTCCCAAGACTTTTGTCTAGTGTACCTACCTTGTCTGCATTGTGTGGGCACGTTGGTGCTTCCTGCTTTTGAGCAGCCATCTTAAAAAAACAGCACCGAAGGAGCATCAGTGCAGCGGGTCTTTGAAGGGTCATAAAATCAAAACCGGAGCAGGTATCACAACTCTTTCACCAACTTTTAATCAGAAGGGTTCAATCTCTGTCCTGTGTTAGTTTGAAGCCGAAACAACAAACGCGCTCAGGGGAGATAATGTTTGAAGAAAGGGGACGGGTTTTTACAAAAATGTTGTGTTGAAGGGGGAATAGCAAACTTCCTGTATATTTTTGCTGGGGGTTGTGAATTTATGAAATGTAGGTCTAAGTGAGACCTACATAGAGGTTTTTGTTTCATCTCTCTCCGACCTTCCCAGTGGGAGTTACAGGCAGTTTTGTCAAATTTTTCATCCGAGGAGCAGTTTTTTGTGCGTTCTATTAAAAAATTGCTGTAGAGCACAATTTTTAGATTTGGGGTTAGGTTTTTTCATTAGATCACAGTTTTAGCCAGTCCTGAGTGTGTGTTCAGTTTGGTGAGTTTTGAAGCATGTTAAGGGGGTCAAATTATAGCTCAAAGAGGCAAAAGTGACTTTTTTTAGTACTTTTTTGTCTTGAAGGGGGAATTGCCAACTTCCTGTTGATTTTGGCCCGAGAATGTACCATTATGAAAGTTAGGTCTGAGTCAGACCTACATAGAGGATTTTGTTTCATGTTTTTCCCACCTTCCTAGTGGGAGTTACAGGCAGTCTAGTTTTTTATTTTCCTAGGGGGCGCTAGAGCGCAATTATGATTTTTGCGGTTTGGTTTTTTTATTAAAAGACAATTTTCGCAGGTCCTGATGTGTGGGTCAAATATGGTGAGTTTTGAAGCATGTTAAGTGGGTCAAATTAGTGCTCAAAGAGGCGGCGGAAGAATAATAAAGAATAATAATAAAGAATAAAACGAACGAAAAACAATAGGTCCTTATGTCCCATTGCATAAGGACTCCCTGTGGGAGTCCTTTTGCAATGGGCCATGGCGGGCCCTAATAAGGCACTGCACAAAACAAGATATCAAACCAGTATGACTTTAACAACTATATTACAAAAAAAGGGGATCCTACAGAGTTCTCTATTTGTGCTTTTTAATAGAAATTTTCAGAGCAACCCACATGTTGGGGTACATTTCTGCCAGCTTCTTCTCATGCAGGAAGGTCAAGAGTTCCATGTTTGTCATGTTCTTTGATGGCAATGGTGGGAAATTCTGCATTTCCATTGCAAGTTCTGTGCCATTAATGTCCAGCTGGCTGTCATGGGTCAGAGTAGTACTCAGGGCTGTAGCAGCTCTTCTTTTTGTAAGTTGTGGAAATTGAGGAGTACTCCAAACTTGTCATTCACCTCTCCAAAGCTCTGAAATCTCTCATCAAGTGAAGAGATGGCTGTATGTTTTGCTGCTGCAAAACTGGTGGGTTGTGCTGCTAATGCTGCAAAACTGGTGGGTTGTGCTGCTGAAGTGGAGGCAGCAGCGGTAGATGTGGTAGATGGCCCAGGGGTGGGATTTAGAAACTTCAACAGTGCATCTGAAGAGAGGAGTATGTGACACCATTGAGTATTACAGTTTAATAATAAAAACATATGATTCCAGGAATAAAATGAAATGATATAATATAGATGAAAAACCAAAGAGATATATGTATGATGTTAACTGATATGCAAATTAGATTCGATTCAATTTATTGTCATCATTACAGTGAAATGCTGAATAGCAGAATGCAAAGTAACAGTATAATATATTATATGAGAATGTTATGTTATGATTATCTTTAACCGAATCACAGCAGTGCTTAAATTAAAAAACAGCATTCCCTCTCATGTGATATTGCTTAATTAACATTATTGATGTGCACTTTAACAACTCGGTTTACAACTATACCTAATATATAAAGGGGTGGAAAAGTGACTATTACCTGCAGGGCAAACATTAGCTAACCAGAAGGCAATAACAATGTAAACAAAAAACACCTGCTTAAAAGATCTAATACAAATGTCCCTGAGGAATGTAAGGTGGGAGTACTGTAATTACCTAACGTTACATTAATATTTTCCATAACAATTTAGCCCCCTCCACAATATTAACCCGACGTTAAAACAGAACTAGCTATGTATTGATTAGCAATTGCCGAATCATGTAACATTAGCTTAATGCTAAAAAGCCGGGTTACTATCACATTCTGTAACAGACAAATAATTTCATGTAGGCTAACGTTACCTACCTGCTACCTCTGTCTTTTCTCGTTTCTCCTCTTCTTTTCTCTTTTTTCTTCCCTGGGCACCTGACAGTTTTGGCCGTTTTGACATCTTGTGTTGATTTTTTGATGTGGTGACGTCCGAGTCATGATACGGGAAGGGAGGGGCGCACCGTGCGGGGGGAAGGGGGGGGGGGGCGTAATGTTGTAACAAATAATATTTCTATTAAATAGGCTTTACTTTACATTTTAATTAACGTGGGATTATTTTTTTGTATTTAGAAATAATAGTACCAATTTTTTTTTTTTTTCCCTCCAACATTTGTGGCACTGGCGTGGCGCCCCCTGTTGGACGGCGCCCTTAGCATTTGCCTATACGGCCTATGCCACGGGCCGGACCTGGTCCCAATAACATTGCATCGAATAGACAATGTCTCATTTGCACCCCTGCTGGTGACATCTATCAAAATGAGGGTGGTCCCAAAAAAGAGGGAGTTTTCAAATTGACTGCATGTCGCTTTTAAAAGTGCTCTGGTCAACATATGAAATAACAAGTGTGTGTAAAAAATTATGTGCTCCCCCTCTGGCCAACATATTTATTAATAAGTGTGTGTAAGAAATTGAAATGTGCCCAAATTTAATCAAATACAATAAGAAGTATATCGAGACACACTGTAATAACTTGAAGTAAATAATGAAGATTAAAAACCAATTACAAAAAAAAAAAAAATTTTTTTTAAATGAACTAAAAGCAGTCTGTTTCTCACAATGTATTGCCTTTTTTTTTTTTTTTATATAAAATTGGGAACAATTTCTCATATTCTTTCTGTTTCTGTAATTTCTCGTAAAATTACTTTTTTATGTAAAATGATTTATTTTTAATGCAAAACGGTGAAATTGTCTTTAAAATTTTCTCTTGTATCACAATATTGCCTATTTATTTTGTTGCTCTTGTACAATAGTGAAATGTTTTGAGTAAAATTCCGATTATTATTATAATATTGCCCAAATTTTAAAGTTTTCTTATAAATTGTGACTTGTCCAGTAAAAACTTTTTTCATAAAATTGCCAAACTTTTCAGCTTTTCTTGTAAAATTGCGACTGTTATTAAGTAAATTCCCTTTTATCATAATATTGCACAAATGTTCAGTTTTTCTTCTAAAATTTTGACTTGCATTGAGTAAAATTATGACTTGTATTATAATACTGCCAAAATTCTCAGTTTTTCTTGTGAAATTGTGACCTTTTTCTTGTGAAATCCCAACTCATTTTTCACAAGCTTTTTTTATATTAGTATGTACTGTATATATTATTAATGTTGTAAATACATACCTTTATATATCTAGAAAGAGGAAAGCAAGAAGGTAAAAAAATGTGTGTTTGTGTGTGTGCATGTGTGTGTGTGTGTTGTATTTCTACCCTTCTTGAGACATCAACAAGGAAAAGTACCTTCCATATGAGGAGGTGTGAACAAGTTAGGACATAAATCATGGTCCCAATACGGAAAAGCATTGCATCTAATAGAGAGCCAAATACTAGAGTCCGTGAACATTGCTCCAAAGTCAGGATTTTTAGTTGATTTAATGTAAAATTACTTTTTTTATGTAAAATTATTACTTTTTAATGCAAAATGGTGAAGTTGTCATAAAAATGTTCTCTTGTATCGCAATATTGCCAATTTTTTTGTTGCTCTCGTACAATAGTGATTTTTTTTGAGTAAAATTATGACTTTTGTCATCATTTTGCCAAGTGAAATTCTGATTATTATTATTAGAATATTGCCTAAATTTTTAAGTTTTCTCAAGAAAAATTGTGACTTTTGTCAAGTAAAATGACGACTCTTTTCATAAAATTGCCAAAATTTTAAGCTTTTTTTGTAAAATTGCAACTTTTATTATAATATTGCACAAATGTTCAGTTTTTCTTGTAAAATATTTACATGCGTTGAGTAAAATGACGACTTTTATTATAATACCGCCAAAATTGAAAGTTTTTCCTGTGAAATTGTGACCTTTTTCTTATGAAATTCCAACTCATTTTTCACAACACATTTTTTATATTTGCATAGTATGTATATATTATTAATGTTGTAAATAAAAATATTTATATATCTAGAAAAGGTAGGCAAGAAGGTAACAAATACAAGTGTGTGCGTGTATTTCTACCCTTCTTGAGACATCAACCAGGAAAAGTACCTTCCATATGAGGAGGTGTGAACAAGTTAGGACATAAATCATGGTCCCAATACGGAAAAGCATTGCATCTAATAGAGAGCCAAATACTAGAGTCCGTGAACATTGCTCCAAAGTCAGGATTTTTAGTTGATTTAATGTAAAATTACTTTTTTTATGTAAAATTATTACTTTTTAATGCAAAATGGTGAAGTTGTCATAAAAATGTTCTCTTGTATCGCAATATTGCCAATTTATTTGTTGCTCTCGTACAATAGTGATTTTTTTTGAGTAAAATTATGACTTTTGTCATCATTTTGCCAAGTGAAATTCTGATTATTATTATTAGAATATTGCCCAAATTTTTAAGTTTTCTCAAGAAAAATTGTGACTTTTGTCAAGTAAAATGACGACTCTTTTCATAAAATTGCCAAAAGTTTAAGCTTTTTTTGTAAAATTGCAACTTTTATTATAATATTGCACAAATGTTCAGTTTTTCTTGTAAAATATTTACATGCGTTGAGTAAAATGACGACTTTTATTATAATACCGCCAAAATTGAAAGTTTTTCCTGTGAAATTGTGACCTTTTTCTTATGAAATTCCAACTCATTTTTCACAACACATTTTTTATATTTGCATAGTATGTATATATTATTAATGTTGTAAATAAAAATATTTATATATCTAGAAAAGGTAGGCAAGAAGGTAACAAATACAAGTGTGTGCGTGTATTTCTACCCTTCTTGAGACATCAACCAGGAAAAGTACCTTCCATATGAGGAGGTGTGAACAAGTTAGGACATAAATCATGGTCCCAATACGGAAAAGCATTGCATCTAATAAAGAGCCAAATACTAGAGTCCGTGAACATTGCTCCAAAGTCAGGATTTTTTGTTGATTTAATGTGCATACAAAAGTAAACATTGACAGCTGTTTTGGCCAAAGTGCGGCACAGGGGCCATCTGTGGTCCGTGACTCCTTTGTCATCGGCCTTAAGCACATTACAAAAAAACAAAAATAGAGATCTCATTTGCACCCCTGCTGGTGACATCTATCAAAATGAGGGTGGTCCCAAAAAGGAGAGATTTTTCAAATTGACTGTGTGTCGCTTTTAAAAGTGCTCCCTCTCTGGTCAACATATGAAATAACAAGCGTGTGTAAGAAATTGAAATAAAAATATATATACAGAGACACACTGTAATAACGAAGTAAATAATGAAGATTAAAAACCAATTACAAACAAAAATATATAAACTTTTTTTTTTTTTTACTAAAAGCAGTCTTTTTCTCACCGTGTCGACATTTTCCTTATAAAATTGGGAACAAATTCTTATATTCTCTCTGTTTCTGTAGTATTGCAATATTTTCTCGTAAAATTACTTTTTTATGTAAAATTATTACTTTTTAATGCAAAATGGTGAAATTGTCATAAAAATGTTCTCTTGTATCGCAATATTGCCAATTTTTTTGTTGCTCTCGTACAATAGTGAATTTTTTTGAGTAAAATTATGACTTTTGTCATGATTTTGCCAAGTAAAATTCAGGTTATTATTATAATATTGCCCAAATTTTTTAGTTTTCTAAAGAAAAATGTTGACTTTTGTCGAGTAAAATGACGACTCTTTTCATAAAATTGCCAAAATTTTAAGCTTTTTTTGTAAAATTGCAACTTTTATTATAATATTGCACAAATGTTCAGTTTTTCTTGTAAAATATTTACATGCGTTGAGTAAAATTACGACTTTTTTTATAATACTGCCAAAATTGAAAGTTTTTCCTGTGAAATTGTGACCTTTTTCTTGTGAAATTCCAACTCATTTTTCACAACACATTTTTTATATTTGCATAGTATGTATATATTATTAATGTTGTAAATAAAAATATTTATATATCTAGAAAAGGTAGGCAAGAAGGTAACAAATACAAGTGTGTGCGTGTATTTCTACCCTTCTTGAGACATCAACAAGGAAAAGTACCTTCCATATGAGGAGGTGTGAACAAGTTAGGACATAAATCATGGTCCCAATACGGAAAAGCATTGCATCTAATAGAGAGCCAAATACTAGAGTCCGTGAACATTGCTCCAAAGTCAGGATTTTTAGTTGATTTAATGTAAAATTACTTTTTTTATGTAAAATTATTACTTTTTAATGCAAAATGGTGAAGTTGTCATAAAAATGTTCTCTTGTATCGCAATATTGCCAATTTTTTTGTTGCTCTCGTACAATAGTGAATTTTTTTGAGTAAAATTATGACTTTTGTCATGATTTTGCCAAGTGAAATTCTGATTATTATTATTAGAATATTGCCCAAATTTTGAAATTGTCTTAAAAAAAATTGTGACTTTGTCGAGTAAAATTACGACTCTTTTCATAAAATTGCCAAAACGTTAAGCTTTTTTTTGTTGTAAAATTGCAACTTTTATCATAATATTGCACAAATGTCCAGTTTTTCTTGTAAAATTTTGACTTGTGTAGAATACAATTACGACTTTTATTATAATACTGCCAAAATTCTAAGTTTTTCTTTTGAAATTCCAACTCATTTTTCACAACAAGCTTTTTTATATTTGCATAGTATGTATATATTATTAATGTTGTAATTAAAAATCTTTATATATCTAGAAAGGGTAGGCAAGAAGGTAACAAATACAAGTGTGTGTGTGTGTGTGTGTGTGTGTGTGTGTGTGTGTGTGTGTGTGTGTGTGTGTGTGTGTGTGTGTGTGTGTGTATTTCAACCTTCCTGAGACATGAAGAAGGAAACGTATCTTCCATATGAGGAGGTGTGAACAAGTGAGGACATAAATCATGGTCCCAATAACATTGCATCTAATAGAGAGCCAAATACTAGAGTCTGTGAACATTGCTCCAAAGTCAGGATTTTTAGTTGATTTAATGTGCATACAAAAGTAAACATTGACAGGTGCAAAAGCAGCTGTGTTGGCCAAAGTGCGGCACAGGGGCCATCTATGGTCCGTGACTCCTTTGTCATCGGCCTTAAGCACATTACAAAAAACAAAAAATAGAGTTCTCATTTGCACCCCTGCTGGTGAAATCTATCAAAATGAGGGTGGTCCCAAAAAGGAGGGATTTTTCAAATTGACTGTGTGTCGGTTTTAACATATGAAATAACAAGTGTGTGTAAGAAATTGAAATAAAAATATATATACAGATACATACTGTAATAACAAAGTAAATAATGAAGATTAAAAACCAATTACAAACAAAAATAGATAAACTTTTTTTTATTTTTTTACTAAAAGCAGTCTTTTTCTCACGGTGTTGACATTTTCCTTATAAAATTGGGAACAAATTCTTATATTCTTTCTGTTTCTGTAGTATTGCAATATTTTCTCGTAAAATTACTTTTTTTTATGTAAAATTATTACTTTTTAATGCAAAATGGTGAAATTGTCATATAAATGTTCTCTTGTATCGCAATATTGCCAATTTTTTTGTTGCTCTCGTACAATAGTGAATTTTTTTGAGTAAGATTATGACTTTTGTCATCATTTTGCCAAGTAAAATTCAGGTTATTATTATAATATTGCCCAAATTTTTAAGTTTTCTCAAGAAAAATTTTGACTTTTGGCGAGTAATATTACGACTATTTTCATAAAATTGCCAAAATGTTAAGCTTTTTTTTGTAAAATTGCAACTTTTATTATAATATTGCACAAATGTTCAGTTTTTCTTGTAAAATATTTACATGCGTTGAGTAAAATTACGACTTTTTTTATAATACCGCCAAAATTGAAAGTTTTTCCTGTGAAATTGTGACCTTTTTCTTGTGAAATTCCAACTCTTTTTTTCACAACACATTTTTTATATTTGCATAGTATGTATATATTATTAATGTTGTAAATAGAAATATTTATATATCTAGAAAAGGTAGGCAAGAAGGTAACAAATACAAGTGTGTGCGTGTATTTCTACCCTTCTTGAGACATCAACAAGGAAAAGTATCTTCCATATGAGGAGGTCTGAACAAGTTAGGACATAAATCATGGTCCCAATACGGAAAAGCATTGCATCTAATAGAGAGCCAAATACTAGAGTCCGTGAACATTGCTCCAAAGTCAGGATTTTTAGTTGATTTAATGTAAAATTACTTTTTTTATGTAAAATTATTACTTTTTAATGCAAAATGGTGAAATTGTCATAAAAATGTTCTCTTGTATCGCAATATTGCCAATTTTTTTGTTGCTCTCGTACAATAGTGAATTTTTTTGAGTAAGATTATGACTTTTGTCATCATTTTGCCAAGTAAAATTCAGGTTATTATTATAATATTGCCCAAATTTTTAAGTTTTCTCAAGAAAAATTGTGACTTTTGTCGAGTAAAATGACGACTCTTTTCATAAAATTGCCAAAACGTTAAGCTTTTTTTTTTTGTAAAATTGCAACTTTTATCATAATATTGCACAAATGTTCAGTTTTTCTTGTAAAATTTTGACTTGTGTAGAATACAATTACGACTTTTATTATAATACTGCCAAAATTCTAAGTTTTTCTTGTGAAATTCCAACTCATTTTTCACAACAAAATTTTTGATATTTGCATAGTATGTATATATTATTAATGTTGTAATTAAAAATCTTTATATATCTAGAAAAGGGTAGGCAAGAAGGTAACAAATACAAGTGTGTGTGTGTGTGTGTGTGTGTGTGTGTGTGTGTGTGTGTGTGTGTGTGTGTGTGTGTGTGTGTGTTTCAACCTTCTTGAGACATGAAGAAGGAAAAGTAGCTTCCATATGAGGAGGTGTGAACAAGTGAGGACGTAAATCATGGTCCCAATAACATTGCATCTAATAGAGAGCCAAATACTAGAGTCCGTGAACATTGCTCCAAAGTCCGGATTTTTAGTTGATTTAATGTGCATACAAAAGTAAACATTGACAGGTGTGTTGCCCAAAGTGCGGCACAGGGGCCATCTGTGGTCCGTGACTCCTTTGTCATCGGCCTTAAGCACATTACAAAAAAACAAAAAATAGAGATCTCATTTGGTGGTGAAATCCATCAAAATGATAGTAGTCCCAAAAAAGAGGGATTTTTTCAAATAGACTGCGTGTCGGTTTTAAAAGTGCTCCCGCTCTGGCCAACATATGAAATAACAAGTGTGTGTAAGAAATTTAAATAAAAATATATATACAGAGACATACTGTAATAACGAAGTAAATAATGAACATTAAAAACCAATTACAAACAAAAATATATAAACTTTTTTTTTTTTAACTAAAAGCAGTCTTTTTCTCACCGTGTCGACATTTTCCTTATAAAATTGGGAACAAATTCTCATATTCTTTCTGTTTCTGTAGTATTGCAATATTTTCTCGTAAAATTACTTTTTTTATGTAAAATTATTACTTTTTAATGCAAAATGGTGAAGTTGTCATAAAAATGTTCTCTTGTATCGCAATATTGCCAATTTTTTTGTTGCTCTCGTAAAATAGTGAATTTTTTTGAGTAAAATTATGACTTTTGTCATGATTTTGCCAAGTGAAATTCTGATTATTATTATTAGAATATTGCCCAAATTTTGACATTTTCTTAAAAAAAATTGTGACTTTGTCGAGTAAAATTACGACTCTTTTCATAAAATTGCCAAAACGTTAAGCTTTTTTTTTTTTGTAAAATTGCAACTTTTATCATAATATTGCACAAATGTTCAGTTTTTCTTGTACAATTTTGACTTGCGTAGAATACAATTACCAATTTTATTATAATACTGCCAAAATTCTAAGTTTTTCTTGTGAAATTCCAACTCATTTTTCACAACACATTTTTTATATTTGCATAGTATGTATATATTATTAATGTTGTAATTAAAAATCTTTATATATGTAGAAAGGGTAGGCAAGAAGGTAACAAATACAAGTGTGTGTGTGTGTGTGTGTGTGTGTGTGTGTGTGTGTGTGTGTGTGTGTGTGTGTGTGTGTGTGTGTGTGTGTGTGTGTGTGTGTGTGTGTGTGTATTTCAACCTTCTTGAGACATGAAGAAGGAAACGTATCTTCCATATGAGGAGGTGTGAACAAGTGAGGACATAAATCATGGTCCCAATAACATTGCATCTAATAGAGAGCCAAATACTAGAGTCTGTGAACATTGCTCCAAAGTCAGGATTTTTAGTTGATTTAATGTAAAATTACTTTTTTTATGTAAAATTATTACTTTTTAATGCAAAATGGTAAAATTGTCATAAAAATGTTCTCTTGTATCGCAATATTGCCAATTTTTTTGTTGCTCTCGTACAATAGTGAATTTTTTTGAGTAAAATTATGACTTTTGTCATGATTTTGCCAAGTGAAATTCTGATTATTATTATTATTAGAATATTGCCCAAATTTTGAAATTTTCTTAAAAAAAATTGTGACTTTGTCGAGTAAAATGACGACTCTTTTCATAAAATTGCCAAAATTTTAAGCTTTTTTTGTAAAATTGCAACTTTTATTATAATATTGCACAAATGTTCAGTTTTTCTTGTAAAATATTTACATGCGTTGAGTAAAATGACGACTTTTATTATAATACCGCCAAAATTGAAAGTTTTTCCTGTGAAATTGTGACCTTTTTCTTATGAAATTCCAACTCATTTTTCACAACACATTTTTTATACTTGCATAGTATGTATATATTATTAATGTTGTAAATAGAAATATTTATTTATCTAGAAAAGGTAGGCAAGAAGGTAACAAATACAAGAGTGTGCGTGTATTTCTACCCTTCTTGAGACATCAACAAGGAAAAGTATCTTCCATATGAGGAGGTGTGAACAAGTTAGGACATAAATCATGGTCCCAATACGGAAAAGCATTGCATCTAATAGAGAGCCAAATACTAGAGTCCGTGAACATTGCTCCAAAGTCAGGGTTTTTAGTTGATTTAATGTAAAATTACTTTTTATGTAAAATTATTACTTTTTAATGCAAAATGGTGAAATTGTCATAAAAATTTTCTCTTGTATCGCAATATTGCCAATTTTTTTGTTGCTCTCGTACAATAGTGAATTTTTTTGAGTAAAATTATGACTTTTGTCATGATTTTGCCAAGTGACATTCTGATTATTATTATTAGAATATTGCCCAAATTTTGAAATTTTCTTAAAAAAAATTGTGACTAAATTCTAAGTTTTTCTTTTGAAATTCCAACTCATTTTTCACAACAAGCTTTTTTTATATTTGCATAGTATGTATATATTATTAATGTTGTAATTAAAAATCTTTATATATCTCGAAAGGGTAGGCAAGAAGGTAACAAATACACATCAACACGTCAACATATGAAATAACAGGTGTGTGTAAGAAATTTAAATTAAAAATATGTATATAGAGACATACTGTAATAACTTGAAGTAAATAATGAAGATTAAAAACCAATTACTAAAAAAATAATAATAATTTACTAAAAACGATCCTTTTTTATAATTGCATAGTATGTATATATTATTAATATTGTAAATAAAAATATTTATATATCTAGAAAGGGTGGTCCTAAAGAGGTAGGCATTTTTTGGCGGTCTCAAGAAGGTAACACATACAAGAGTGTGTGTGTGTGTGTGTGTGTGTGTGTGTGTGTGTGTGTGTGTGTGTGTGTGTGTGTGTGTGTGTGTGTGTGTGTGTGTGTTTACCCAAAGGCCCGTCGACCCGGCCCAGGGACTCATTATGGAGTGAAAAGGGTTCTGCTTGGTCGACAAAGGGAGCGAAGAGGTTTTTTTGTTTTTTTTTAAATGTGGTTTTCTGGGATCTGATTGAACACACTTTGTTGTTGTTTTTTTAAGGCTTCGCTGTCAAATCTGTCCACTTTTGCAGTATTTTTGAAAGCGGTTATGAACTATAAAACAAGTGAAAATACGTTGTCCGTAAAAAAAAAAAATATTGTTAATATACAGCTAATTATTTCAATTTTACTTGGAAAAATTACCCTTTGAAAGTGAAAAATTAAATGTATTATGAAACCTACAAATACAAATAAGTGCTCACATTTTTGTGAATTGTGAAATGAAGGCAAGACATGATGTTTCTATATTAGCCTACTATCAAAATGACTTTAAAAGTCTTATATAAGTGTTATAATGAAGGCAACACATGATGTAAGTGTCTATATTAGCCTACTATCAAAATGACTTTAATAAGTGTTATAATGAAGAGAACACATGATGTGTCTATTAGCTATATTAGCCTACTATCAAAATGACTTTAAAAGTCTTATATAAGTGTTAGAATGAAGACAACACATGATGTAAGTGTCTATATTAGCTATATTAGCCTACTATCAAAATTACTATATATAAGTCTTATAATGAAGACAGCACATGATGTTTCTATATTAGCTGCCTTAGCCTACTATCAAAATAACTTTAATAAGTGTTATAATGAAGACAACACATGATGTGTCTATATTAGCCTACTATCAAAATGACTTTAAAAGTCTTATATAAGTGTTATAATGAAGACAACACATGATGTAAGTGTCTATATTAGCCTACTATCAAAATGACTTTAAAAGTCTTATATAAGTGTTATAATGAAGACAACACATGATGTAAGTGTCAGTATTAGCTATATTAGCCTACTATCAAAATTACTATATATAAGTCTTATAATGAAGACAACACATGATGTCTATATTAGCTGCCTTAGCCTACTATCAAAATGACTTTAATAAGTGTCATAATGAAGACAACACATGATGTAAGTGTCTACATTAGCTATATTAGCCTACTATCAAAATGACTTTAAAAGTCTTCTGTAAGTGTTATAATGAAGACAACACATGATGTTTCTATATTAGCCTACTATCACAATGACTTTAAAAGTCTCATATAAGTGTTATAATGAAGACAACACATGATGTAAGTGTCTATATTAGCTATATTAGCCTACTATCAAAATTACTATGTATAAGTCTTATAATGAAGACAACACATGATGTCTATATTAGCTGCCTTAGCCTACTATCAAAATTACTTTAATAAGTGTTATAATGAAGACAACACATGTGTCAATATTAGCCTACTATCAAAATGACTTTAAAGGTCTTATATAAGTGTTATAATGAAGGCAACACATGATGTGTCAATATTAGCCTACTATCAAAATGACTTTAAAAGTCTTATATAAGTGTTATAATGAAGACAACACATGATGTAAGTGTCAATATTAGCTATATTAGCCTACTATCAAAATGACTATATATATATATATATATATATATATATATACGTCTTATAATGAAGACAACACATGATGTAAATGTCTATATTAGCCTACTATCAAAATGACTTTAAAAGTCTTATATAAGTGTTATAATGAAGACAACACATGATGTACGTGTCTATATTAGCTATATTAGCCTACTATCAAAATGACTTTAAAAGTCTTATATAAGTGTTATAATGAAGACAACACATGATGTAAGTGTCTATATTAGCCTACTATCAAAATGACTTTAAAAGTCTTACATCATGTGTTGTCTTCATTATAACACTTATATAAGACTTTTAAAGTCATTTTGATAGTAGGCTAATATAGAAACATCATGTGTTGTCTTCATTATAACACTTATATAAGTGTCTATATTAGCTATATTAGCCTACTATCAAAATGACTTTAAAAGTCTTATATAAGTGTTACAATGAAGACAACTTATGATGTAAGTGTCTATATTAGCCTACTATCAAAATGACTTTAAAAGTCTTATATAAGTGTTATAATGAAGACAACACATGATGTAAGTGTCTATATTAGCTATATTAGCCTACTATCAAAATGACTTTAAAAGTCTTATATAAGTGTTATAATGAAGACAACACATGATGTAAGTGTCTATATTAGCTATATTAGCCTACTATCAAAATGACTTTAAAAGTCTTATATAAGTGTTATAATGAAGACAACACTTAGACTGAGATTGGTCAGATCTAGTCTTTGACTGAGATTGGTCAGAACTAGTCTTAGACTGGTCAGATCTAGTCTTAGACTGAGATTGGTTAGATCTAGTCTTACACTAAGATTGTTCAGATCTAGTCTTAGACTGAGATTGGTCAGATCTAGTCTTGGATTTAGATTGGTCAGAACTAGTCTTAGATTGGTCAGATCTAATTTTAGATTGTTTAGATCTAGGTTTAGATTGGTCAGATCTAGTCTCAGACTTAGATTTGTTGTATCTAGTCTTAGACTTAGATTGGTCAGACCTAGTCTTAGACAAAGATTGGTCAGACCTAGTCTTAAACTTAGAATGGTCACATCTAGTCTTAGACTTGGATTGGTCACATCCAGTCTTAGCCTTGGATTGGTCACATCCAGTCTTAGACTTGGATTGGTCACATCCAGTCTTAGACTTGGATTGGTCACATCTAGTCTTAGACTTGGATTGGTCACATCTAGTCTTAGACTTGGATTGGTCACGTCTAGTCTCAGACTTAGATTTGTTGTATCTCGTCTTAGACTTAGATAGATCAGACCTAGTCTTAGTCTAAGATTGGTCAGACCTAGTCTTAGACAAAGATTGGTCAGACCTAGTCTTAAACTTAGATTGGTCAGACCTAGTCTTAGACTTAGATTGGTCAGACCTAGTCTTAGACTGAGATTGGTCAGATCTAGTCTTGGATTTAGATTGGTCAGATCTAGTCTTGGATTTAGATTGGTCAGATCTAGTCTTAGACTTAGATTGGTCAGACCTAGTCTTAGACTTAGATTGGTCACATCTAGTCTTAGACTTAGATTGGTCACATCTAGTCTTAGACTTAGATTTGTTAGATCTAGTCTTAGACTTAGACTGAGATTAGTCAGATCTAGTCTTAGACTGAGATTGGTCAGATCTAGTCTTGGACTGAGATTGGTCAGACCTAGTCTTGGACTGAGATTGGTCAGACCTAGTCTTAGACTTAGATTGGTCACATCTAGTCTTAGACTTAGATTGGTCAGATCTAGTCTTAGACTTAGATTGGTCAGATCTAGTCTTAGACTTAGATTGGTCACATCTAGTCAGTCTTAGACTTGGATTGGTCAGACCTAGTCTTAGACTTGGATTGGTCAGGCCTAGTCTTTGACTTGGATTGGTCAGATCTAGTCTTATACTTAGATTGGTTAGATCTAGTCTTAGACTTAGATTGGTCAGATCTAGTCTTAGACTTAGATTGGTCAGACCTAGTCTTAGACAAAGATTGGTCAGACCTAGTCTTAAACTTAGATTGGTCAGACCTAGTCTTAGACTTAGATTGGTCAGACCTAGTCTTAGACTGAGATTGGTCAGATCTAATCTCAGACTGAGATTGGTCAGATCTAGTCTTAGACTTGAATTGGTCAGATCTAGTCTTAGACTTGGATTGGTCAGACCTAGTCTTAGACTGGTCAGATCTAGTCTTAGATTTAGAATGGTCAGACCTAGTCTTAGACTGGTCAGAACTAGTCTTAGATTTAGAATGGTCAGATCTAGTCTTAGATTGGTCAGATCTAGTCTTGGATTTAGATTGGTCAGATCTAGTCTTAGACTTGGATTGGTCAGACCTAGTCTTAGACTGGTCAGAACTAGTCTTGGATTTAGATTGGTCAGATCTAGTCTTAGACTTGGATTGGTCACATCTAGTCTTAGACTGGTCAGAACTAGTCTTGGATTTAGATTGGTCAGATCTAGTCTTAGACTTGGATTGGTCAGACCTAGGCTTAGACTGGTCAGAACTAGTCTTGGATTTAGATTGGTCAGATCTAGTCTCAGACTTGGATTGGTCACATCCAGTCTTAGACTTGGATTGGTCACATCTAATCTTAGACTTGGATTGGTCAGATCTAATCTCAGATTTGGATTGGTCAGTTCTAGTCTCAGACTTAGATTTGTCAGACATAGTCTTAGACTAAGATAGGCCAGACCTAGTCTTAAACTTAGATTGGTCAGACCTTGTCTTAAACTTAGATTTGTCAGACCTAGTCTTAGACTGGTCAGATCTAGTCTTATACTGAGATTTGTCAGATTTAGTCTTATACTGAGATTGGTCAGATCTAGTCTTGGACTTAGATTGGTCAGAACTAGTCTTGGATTTAGAAGTCTTAGATTGGTCAGACCTAGTCTTAGACTTGGATTGGTCACATCTAGTCTTAGACTTGGATTGGTCACATCCAGTCTCAGACTTAGATTTGTTATATCTAGTCTTAGACTTAGATTGGTCAGACCTGGTCTTAGACTAAGATTGGTCAGACCTAGTCTTAGACAAAGATTGGTCAGACCTAGTCTTAAACTTAGATTGGTCAGACCTAGTCTTAGACAAAGATTGGTCAGACCTAGTCTTAAACTTAGATTGGTCAGACCTAGTCTTAGACAAAGATTGGTCAGACCTAGTCTTAAACTTAGATTGGTCAGACCTAGTCTTAGACTGAGATTGGTCAGACCTAGTCTTAAACTTAGATTGGTCAGACCTAGTCTTAGACTTAGATTGGTCAGGCCTAGTCTTAGACTGGTCAGATCTAGTCTTAGACTGAGATTGGTCAGATCTAGTCTTGGATTTAGATTGGTCAGATGAATATGACATGAATATATTATGAGCATAAGGACAATGCTAAATGGCTTGAATTTGTCGGACTGACATCCAGAGTCCATGAAGTAGTTGGAGAATGTTTTCAAGTCAAGTGTTCAAAGATGCAACATCAAACATGACTTTTCCTAGGGAATGCTGGGAATTCTTCTGACAGCACACCGCCATTGATTTTCACTTAAGTCTGCTAGGTGCTGCGCTATAACCCCCCCCACCCTATTGTCAAGGTGGCTGAGAGACCACTCCTTTTAACATCTGTGCCACGTCTATTCAGGCGCTCACGGCGGGGGGGCCGACCGCCCCAACAACACACATGAGATTCCCCCTCCATTTGTCCAGCATCCATCCACCTGCCCGCCTAACTTCCCCCGCTCTCGTCCTGGCCTATTGTGCTCTTTGAGCCGCTGCGGCGTTTTGACAATTAACTGGGGGCTTGTTGTGGACGTGATTGTCTCCCCGCCAGCGACACAACTCCAATTGTGCCAGCGCAAAATGGAGCAAAGCACACAAAGAGAAGAGTCAAGCGTTGAGGATGTTTGTGTGGTCGTTATCTGGATGATGATGATGTGATCGTCAGGGATGATGCTTGCTTGGACCTCAGCCTTCTAACTGTTCGCTACAAAGGCCTGTTAGGGACACACCGTGGCAGACACAAATAAAAACACTACCGTATTTTCCGCACCATAAGCCGCCCTGGGTTATAAGCCGCGCCTTCAATGAACGGCATATTTCAAAACTTTGTCCACCTATAAGCCGCCCCGTGTTATAAGCCGCATCTAACTGCGCTAAAGGAATGTCAAAAAAACAGTCAGATAGGTCAGTCAAACTTTAATAATATATTAAAACCAGCGTGATGTGGGCGCGCATGGAGTCGTATATCAACATGGACGGAGCTGCGTGAAAAAAGCCACCCGGCCTCTTCGCGTAAACTTCCCTTAACCACTCGCTCATCTTTTCTTCATCCATCCATCCCTTCGAGTTAGCTTTTATGATGACGCCGGCTGGAAAGGTCTCTTTTGGCAAGGTCTTCCTTTTGAATATCACCATGGGTGGAAGTTTCTGGCCATTAGCATGGCAAGCTAGAACCACAGTGAAGGATGACTTCTCATTCCCTGTGGTGCGAATATTCACCGTACGTGCTCCCGTTGTATCTACAGTGCGGTTCACAGGAATATCAAAAGTCAGTGGAACCTCGTCCATGTTGATAATGTTCTCTGGCCGGATCTTTTTTTCAGCTATCTTGTTTTTACAATATGCACGGAAAGTAGCCAGCTTTTCTTGAAAGTCTTTAGGCAGTTGCTGTGAAATAGTAGTCCGTGTGCGGATGGAGAGATTGCGTCTTTTCATGAACCGGATCCCTGTCGCTTAGTAGGAGCCATTTTGTGGTCTTTACAGATGTAAACACACAAAGGAAATGAAACGTAATATTCGCGCGCTTCTTCTTCTTCTACGCGGGCGGGTGGTTGCTTACGGCAGAAGAAGCGCTTCCTGTTCTATGGGGGCGGGTGCTTACCTTGGCGGTTGCTTGCGTAGAAGAAGAAGCACTTCCTCTTCTACGGGGAAAAAAGATGGCGGCTGTTTACCGTAGTTGCGAGACCGAAACTTTATGAAAATGAATCTTAATATTAATCCATATATAAAGCGCACCGGGTTATAAGGCGCACTGTCAGCTTTTGAGAAAATTTGTGGTTTTTAGGTGCGCCTTATAGTGCGGAAAATACGGTATATTAAAAAGAATACAAGTACAAACCCCGTTTCCATATGAGTTGGGAAATTGTGTTAGATTTGCAAATCATTTTCAACCCATATTCAGTTGAATGTGCTACAAAGACAACATATTTGATGTTCAAACTCATAAACTTTATTTTTTTTTGGCAAATAATAATTAACTTAGAATTTCATGGCTGCAACACGTGCCAAAGTAGTTGGGAAAGGGCATGTTCACCACTGTGTTACATGGCCTTTCCTTTTAACAACACTCGGTAAACGTTTGGGAACTGAGGAGACACATTTTTTGAAGCTTCTCAGGTGGAATTCTTTCCCATTCTTGCTTGATGTACAGCTTAAGTTGTTCAACAGTCCGGGGGGTCTCCGTTGTGCTATTTTAGGCTTCACATTTTCAATGGGAGACAGGTCTGGACTACTATGAAGTCACATTGATGTAACACGTGGCTTGGCATTGTCTTGCTGAAATAAGCAGGGGCGTCCATGGTAACGTTGCTTGGATGGCAACATATGTTGCTCCAAAACCTGTATGTACCTTTCAGCATTAATGGCGCCTTCACAGATGTGTAAGTTACCCATGTCTTGGGCACTAATACACCCCCATACCATCACACACGCTGGCTTTTCAACTTTGCGCCTATAACAACCTGGATGGTTCTTTTCCTCTTTGGTCCGGAGGACACGACGTCCACAGTTTCCAAAAGCAATTTGAAATGTGGACTCGTCAGACCACAGAACACTTTTCCACTTTGAATCAGTTCATCTTAGATGAGCTCAGGCCCAGCCAAGCCGACGGCGTTTCCGGGTGTTGTTGATAAACGGTTTTCGCCTTGCATAGGAGAGTTTTAACTTGCACTTACAGACGTAGCGACCAACTGTAGTTACTGATAGTGGGTTTCTGAAGTGTTCCTGAGCTCATGTGGTGATATCCTTTACACACTAATGTCACTTGTTGATGCAGTACAGCCTGAGGGATCAAAGATCACGGGCTTAGCTGCTTACGTGCAGTGATTTCTCCAGATTCTCTGAACCCTTTGATGATATTACGGACCGTAGATGGTGAAATCCCTATATTCCTTGCAATAGCTGGTTGAGAAAGGTTTTTCTTAAACTGTTCAACAATTTGCTCATGCATTTGTCGACAAAGTGTTTGTAAAACTTTTATAACCCAATCATGGCACCCACCTGTTCCCAATTAGCCTGTACACCTGTGGGATGTTCCAAATAAGTGTTTGATGAGCATTACTCAACTTTATCAGTATTTATTGCCACCTTTCCCAACTTCTTTGTCACGTTTTGCTGGCATCAAATTCTAAAGTTAATGATTATTTGCAAAAAAAAAAAAAAAGTTTATCAGTTTGAACATCAAATATGTTGTCTTTGTAGCATATTCAACTGAATATGGGTTGAAAAGGATTTGCAAATCATTGAATTCCGTTTATATTTACATCTAACACAATTTCCCAACTCATATGGAAACGGGGTTTGTACATTTAATGTGAATAAAGTCGTAATAGTCAGAGAAATGGATGACGTTTAAAAGGGAACATCACTTTTTGGGGGGAATTTTGCCCGTCGTTCACAATCCTTCCGAAAGACATGACGACAGATGCATTCTAAATATTAAATCAACGCAAATAAACGTCCACTTACAGCGACGGCGCAAAATTCCAATAACCAATAGAAAAGCGTCAACAATACTTAATTTACATTTCAGATTAACCAAGTATTAGTGTTATAGTTATTATAGCACAAACTATTTATAGTGGTGATGTGATCACTAGCTTGCGTCTGCTGCTTCCTCGCTTCCCTGCTCCCTGTAAGTTTATTGTAGACCATAAGTCATGCATCTCACCGAGATAGCAGATGGCTGAGGATAAAATCCGACAAGTTGGGACACAAGTTGCGAGGATTATGAGACATTTTTCACCTAAATGGGAATAAGTGAACATCTTGGCACTCGGCATCCCAGTGAGAGCAGACATTGTGCAGTAAGTGATGTTGTATTATCAGTGATGAAGGAAAAAAACTAAACATTGTAATGCGTTTTTGAAATTAATGCGCCACGTGAAATGAGCAAAATACCTCAATATTAAATGTTATTATAGATGTGCTCGTTACTAACTATATATACATCATGTATATAAAACCCTAATGGATGTTTGGATGTTTTAAGGGCTCTATAGGCAGAATTGTGCAGCTCCCATAGGCTCCATTGTGGGCAGGCTTTTGATTGAGGGTATTCAAAATGCATTAAAAAAAATATATATCCATCGTCATGTCTTTCATAATGATCGTGAAAATAGGCTAAATTAAAAAAAAAAAGTGCAGTTCCCCTTAAGTCATATTTTATTTTGGAAGGGAAAATGTGGCATGTCAAGATTTAAAAATTGGAAATATAGGAACATAAATTAATGACATTACCAAGAAAAATATGAGTTAAAAAATGTAATTGGGGCATGTTAGGTGGGTGTAAAATCAACATCATATGACATTTTTATTTATTTATTTAACGTAAATAATGTTGTAATAATCAAAACTGCATTATGATTAAGTCATATTTTTCTAAAGAGGTAATAGCATTTAACACATTTTTAAATGTTTTTTTTTTATCATAAGACAATACTTGAAAATTACAAAAATTATCATTTTATGAATTCAAAAATGTAATTTTACATGAATGTCATTTTATGAGGGGAAAAACACAATATTACACAAAGTGCCTTTATAATGAGAAAAAGTCTAACTTATGAACAAAACGTAATAAATATTTTTTTTAAAGCTAGAAATTTCATAAGATAATGTCGTAGAATTTTTAAGAAAATCCCATATCAATTTTTTGCAAATATGTCAGTCATATTTACAAAGACATTTTTTCATTTTACGAAAGAGAACATTCACAATAGTTTGAATACTATGAGTTGTAATTTTACAAGAAAAAAGTACATGATTAATAAAAAAATCTACAAATTAAATTGTCTTCATTTTATGAAAAAGCTAATATAATCACAAGATAATTGTAATATTACAAGAAATGTATTAATATATGTATGCAGCTGTGTATAATTGTATGGATATGTATTTATGTACATATACACACACACATACGTGTATATGTATCTGTATAAACGTGTATGTGTGTATATATGTATATATATGTATATATATATATATATATATATATATATATATATATGTCTTAATAAGGTTATCCAAAAAATAGTGCTCGATACCGTAGTAGAGCACCCCCGTACCAAAAAGCCCTTGATGAAAGCGGATACAATTTCACCCTCACCTATGAACCCACGCCAGGAAACCAACCAAAAAAGAACAGAAAACGAAACAACATCATCTGGTACAACCCCCCATATAGCAAAAACGTCTCAACTAACATTGGCCACAAATTCCTCAATCTGATTGACAAACACTTCCCCAAAGGCCACACCCTAAGAAAAGTATTCAACAAGAACAACATTAAATTGAGCTACAGCTGTATGAACAATATACGACAAATTATCTCAAACCACAACAAAACAATTGCAAATGAGCCGTCGGCCCCCGGACAGAGCGACCCCAAAACCAACAAAGGCTGCAACTGCCGCAAGAAACCTGATTGCCCTCTCAACGGTGGGTGCTTACAAACATCAGTTGTTTACCAATCTAAGGTAACACGCAAGGACATTAACACATCCGACACATATGTAGGATTAACCGAAGGAGAGTTTAAAACCAGATGGAACAATCACAAGGCTTCTTTCAGGAACCAAAACCTGCGGAATACCACAGAACTCAGCAAACACATTTGGGACCTCAAAGACAATAATGTTGAATATTCAATAACATGGCAAATTCTTGCATCCAGCACACCTTACAATAGTGGTAATAAAAGATGCAACCTATGCTTGAAAGAGAAACTGTTTATTATTTACCGTCCAGACCTGTCATCCCTCAACAAACGCAGCGAAATTATATCAGCATGCCGCCACAGACGGAAACACCTCCTAGGTAACACATGAGCCAATCACCACGCCCCTACGCCAGCCTGTACCCACCCACTCTGTGCCCTATATAAACCATGGTATGTGAATGCTCCCATTAAAATCTCCTGATGATTGAGGGAACCCCTCATGAAACAGGCCTGTAGAGATGAAATAGTCTTGTGATTTTTTTCCCACACATACATATATATATATATATATATATGTATATATATATATATATATATATATACATACATATATACACAACACACACATATATATTAACATTCGGATATATTTATTACTATTGAAATATTGAAAAATGGTATAATTAAAAAGTTTTTTAAAAATGTATTACTTTATGAACATAGTCATTCTGTTATTCTGTCATTTTTTTATTTATGAAAAAAAATAATAGAATACTCTTGAGTTGTAATTCTACAAGAATTACTTAACTTGACTTTGAGCTCCTGAGTGGGTGGCAGTGCCCTGTCCCTATATGATGAGCCAACCAGGTGAACCAGTTTCCTCCAACAATGGCGGTCTTGTGCCAACAGCTCAGCATCCTCCACGTTGTCTCAGATCACCCGCGACGACGTCACAGTGTGGGGCTTGCCAAGTTGCCGTCTCCATCCTGCAGCCCTCATGGGATTAAACTGGAGGATGGCTTCCGTTGGATGGTCTAGGCCAGGGGTCGGCAACCCGAATTGTTGAAAGAGCCATATTGGAACAAAAAAACCTGTCTGGAGCCGCAAAAAAATTAAAAGCTTTATGTAAGTGTTATAATTAGGGAAACACATGATGTAAGTGTCTATATTCGTTATATTAGCCTACAATCAAAATGACTAGGCTGATGCAATTCTTCATTGACAGAAATACTTAAATGTAATATTTATTCTCCACATTTTTACAACATTGGAAAACAGTAAAACGGAGGCTTCTCAGAGGGTGAGATAACTCCTGGGAATTACTGGCTTAGAATAGATGTCTGGGTCAAAGCTTCTAATGGATTTATTACAATCTTTGGCAAGCTGGGTAACGTTTGCTGTGGTCTGGAACAACACAATCAGAAATGCAGCCAATATTGGATACAGATAATGTTTCATGAGACAAACAAATATAAATTAAATACAAAGAGGACATAAGTAAAGGAAATTAAATAAGCTCAAATATACCTGGGAATGAGGCATAATGATGCAACAGCTAGCCTAAATAACATGTTAGCATTGATTAACTTAGTCATACAATGACCAAATATGCCTGATTAGCACTCCAACAAGTCAATAACATCAACAAAGCTCACCTTTGGTGGATAAAATGAGACAAAAAGAGTGGCATAAAAGAATGTCTTTCTGTGGCAGCTTCGGAGAAAGTTGTACATGTAAACAAACTACGGTTAGTTCAAGGTCCGCCAAAATTAGTAGGAGAAAACGTCGCTCGCCATATACTGTTATCAGTGAAGCATGTTTAATACAAACAGTGGGATTTGTAACAATTAGGAATGTTTGTGTCATGTTTGTTCTCCTACAGAAACCATATTAAAACCAAAAAAATGTTTTTTTATTATTTCCATTTTCATACATTTTTGAAAAAGCTCCAGGGGAGCCACTAGGGCAGCGTTAAAGAGCCCCATGTGGCTCTAGAGCCGCAGGTTGCCGATCCCCGGGTCTAGGCGAAGGACATGGCCAAACCAGCAGGTGCTACGCTGCACTGCCAGACTGGATGCTCTGGGTTGGCATGTGCGGGCTCTTAGCACTTCATTTGAGACCCGCTGGTGCCACCTGATGTTCTGGATGGGCCTGAGTGACCTTTTATCAAAGCCATCAATTCTTGCACCCAGGATAGAGAGTACTGCAGAGTTGTAGATATAGAGCTTCGGGTTTTAGATGGTGCGATACCGTCAGAGGGGTTTCCGAAGTGACTGCAATGTCAGGGTTCTTCTGCGGATAATCTCTGGTTTTAGATCACCATTGTCTGTCACTGTGGAGCCCAGATACACAAAACTTTCTACCAAGCTCCACAATACTGTTTTCAAACTGAAAACAGTCTGTCACCGACATGCATTAACTTGGTCTTTGTCCAGCTCACTTGAAGGCCAAGTTTCCCTGCCTCTTCTATGTATGGTCAATGTGTCTCTCAGCGGGCGCTGAGCAGGATGCCATCGTCAGCATACTCCGGCTCAGTCAGATGGAAAATTCCAAAGGACACACTGTGGATCCGCTCACAGACCCTGGTCAATGGTGCAACTGAAGAGATTGGAGCAGCCATGCAACCTTGGCGAACGCCACTGGAGATGGGAAACCAGTCGGAATCTGTGCCGTTGACACATTTCTCTGCGTTGCTGTCAAGCATTTTGAACAGGGGCAACGATTTTGGGTGGTGCTCCATGGGTCTGTAGGATACTCTAAATTCAAGTATGGTAGACTGTCAAAGGATGCTTTCAGATCTGCGAATGCAATGGAGAGATGGCGATCTTTGCAGAGGTCATACAGCTTCTCTATTGGCCGGCGATGTGTTCTTTAGTGACGCGATTGGCCATGAAGCCAGCCTGCTGGGGACGACGGCTGCTTGCATTGGCTGGAAGAGCATGAGTAGGCAAGATCCTGGTGAAGAGCTAACCAGGAATGGAAAGAAGAGTAATGCCTTAGGCTGTAACCCTTGCGTGGGTCCAGTTGCCGCAGAGCTTTTCCATCACTCACACCTTGTTAAAATTAAAGATGTGGGTGAGCCACTGACTTTACTGTCGTTAAGCTTTCTTAGAGCGGCTTCGACACGATCTGTTCTGCAGTCGTTGCTAGGAAATGCAACATTTGCAGTATCTAGGAGGGTGGAGTCAGCAGGTGCGGTAACCATGCTGCAGGATGAAGCTGAAGTGCTCTTTTAAGCGTCGACGGTGGTGATGCCAAGGCTGTCTTGATGTGTAGACCATTGCAAGCTTGGCGCAGCATAGTGAAGACATGGCTCATGTTGTTGTTGTTGGCCGCCGCCTCTAGGACGCCACTTCTTCTAGCCAGTATCTGTTCCTATTCTCAGCAATTGCGTGGTTCAGTCGGCGATACTTTATCAGAGGCGAGCCTCAAGGCAGCGATCGATGATCTTGATGGTCTACTCTGTAATACATTGTTTTTTTGGGAAGTATCGTAAATGACCCAAGACATTATGTACTGACAGCAGGGCCGGCCCGTGGCATAGGCCGTATAGGCAAATGCTAAGGGCGCCGTCCATCAGGGGGCGCCATGCCAGTGCCACAAATGTTGGAGAGAAAAAAAAAAAAAAGTTGTTACTACTATTTCTAAATACAAAAAATAATCTCACGTTAATTAAAATGCAAAGTAAAGCCTATTTAATAGAAATATTATTTGTTACAACATTACGCCCCCCCTCCTCCCCCCGCACGGTGCGCCCCCTCCCTTCCCGTATCATGACTCTTTTTGGACGTCACCACATCAAAAAATCAACACAAGATGTCAAAACGGCCAAAACTGTCAGGTGCCCAGGGAAGAAAAAAGAGAAAAGAAGAGGAGAAACGAGAAAAGACAGAGGTAGCAGGTAGGTAACGTTAGCCTACATGAAATTATTTGTCTGTTACAGAATGTGATAGTAACCTGGCTTTTTAGCATTAAGCTAATGTTACATGACTCGGCAATTGCTAATCAATAAATAGCTAATTCTGTTTTAACGTCGGGTTAATATTGTGGAGGGGGCTAAATTGTTATGGAAAATAATAATGTAACGTTAGGTAATTACAGTACTCCCACCTTACATTCCTCAGGGACATTTGTATTAGATCTTTTAAGCAGGTGTTTTTTGTTTACATTATTGCCTTCTGGTTAGCTAATGTTTGCCCTGCAGGTAATAGTCACTTTTCCACCCCTTTATATATTAGGTATAGTTGTAAGTAAAAAAAAAAAAAGGTCAAAGACAAAGCTATTCGGGTTCTTGTGAGTATATACACTTCACTGCCGATGTGCGGGGGGGGGGGGGGGGGGGGGGGGGCGCCACCTAAAATCTTGCCTAGGGCGCCAGATTGATTAGGGCCGGGCCTGACTGACAGGATAACTTTTTAAAGGTCTGCCAGTTGGTCACATTGTCAACAGCTAGCCCACAAAATTTACAGTGGATAGAAAATCTAAAATCTGTGGAGACGTTAGAGTCACTGAGTAGAGAAGAGTTTAAGCGTGGCTGAGTCTTGGCTCGTAGCTTTAGCTTAAGCTGGGCTACCAGATGGTCTGTGTTGCTAAACTCGGTCCTCTATAAACATGGCAGTTTGTGATAAACGATTTCCATCATTGACAATTAAGAATGTGGTCCAGCGCCCTTCGGATTCTGGCATCTGAGCCGTACCACGTCCAGAGATGGGTGAGTTTCCAGGGAAACTTAGTACGTGTCCATGCACTAAATTAGTCCGATTTCTCAAATAGTTCGGCTCTAAAGAAGCTCTACAGCCCTTGGAAACACCTTAATCTGATCGTGTTCTTGAAAAGTCGGACTAACACACCTGGATTATGCAATTGGAAACCAGATCTCTTGAGGGGGTGTGTGCGCCGGAGAGGACCCGTCTCAACGCATGAGATACAACCTGGAAGCAGATACCATTCAATAAAAACCTAGCAACAATTGTAATGAAGAGGATACCTTTTATTTGCTTCACAAATTAAAAGAACAGAACATTTTGAAGTGCATCGATGGTAGAACAAAAGAAACTGAGACTTATTCACAAAGGACTTCCGAACAAAATATGAATAATATCTTATTTATATTTTGTTTGTTGATAATGAAGCAGGTATACAGGTAAAAGCCAGTAAATTAGAATATTTTGAATAACTTGATTTATTTCAGTAATTGCATTCAAAAGGTGTAACTTGTACATTATATTTATTCATTGCACACAGACTGATGCATTCAAATGTTTATTTCATTTAATTTTGATGATTTGAAGTGGCAACAAATGAAAATCCAAAATTCCGTGTGTCACAAAATTAGAATATTACTTAAGGCTAATACAAAAAAGGGATTTTTAGAAATGTTGGCCAACTGAAAAGTATGAAAATGAAAAATATGAGCATGTACAATACTCAATACTTGGTTGGAGCTCCTTTTGCCTCAATTACTGCGTTAATGCGGCGTGGCATGGAGTCGATGAGTTTCTGGCACTGCTCAGGTGTTATGAGAGCCCAGGTTGCTCTGATAGTGGCCTTCAACTCTTCTGCGTTTTTGGGTCTGGCATTCTGCATCTTCCTTTTCACAATACCCCACAGATTTTCTATGGGGCTAAGGTCAGGGGAGTTGGCGGGCCAATTTAGAACAGAAATACCATGGTCCGTAAACCAGGCACGGGTAGATTTTGCGCTGTGTGCAGGCGCCAAGTCCTGTTGGAACTTGAAATCTCCATCTCCATAGAGCAGGTCAGCAGCAGGAAGCATGAAGTGCTCTAAAACTTGCTGGTAGACGGCTGCGTTGACCCTGGATCTCAGGAAACAGAGTGGACCGACACCAGCAGATGACATGGCACCCCAAACCATCACCCAACCATGCAAATTTTGCATTTCCTTTGGAAATCGAGGTCCCAGAGTCTGGAGGAAGACAGGAGAGGCACAGGATCCACGTTGCCTGAAGTCTAGTGTAAAGTTTCCACCATCAGTGAAGGTTTGGGGTGCCATGTCATCTGCTGGTGTCGGTTTAAACATGATTTTCAAGGTAAAAAATGATTTTCAAGGTAAAAAAAATTTTTCAAGGCAAATGATTTTCAAGGTAAACAAATGATTTTCAAGGTAAAAAAAAAATTCCAAGGTAAATTTTTTTTTTCAAAGTAACATTTTTTTCAAGGTAAAAAATTTTTTTCAAGGGTAAAAATGATTTTCAAGGTAAAAAATTATTTTCAAATTTTTTTAACTTTTTAAAAATGTTTTTAAATGTTTTTATTTTTATTTATTTTTCTTTTAACTGTTTAAATTTTCTTTTAACTTTTTTAAATTTTTTTAAAACAATTTTAAACAATTTAAATTTTTTTTGATTTTTTTAAACAATTTTAACAATTAACATTTTTTTTTAGGGTTAGGGCACCGAGTCAAATCAGCTCTGTTATTTTCCGTTTTTTCGACTGTTTTCCGTACCTTGGAGACATCATGCCTCGTCGGTGTGTTGTCGGAGGGTGTAACAACACCAACAGGGACGGATTCAAGTTGCACCAGTGGCCCAAAGATTGCGAAAGTGGCAAGAAATTGGACGTTTGTTCCGCACACTTTACCGACCAAAGCTATGCTACGACAGAGATGGCAAGAATGTGTGGATATCCTGCGACACTCAAAGCAGAAGCATTTCCAACGATTAAGTCAAAGAAATCTGCCGCCAGACCCCCATTGAATCTCCCGGAGTGTGTGAGCAATTCAGGGACAAAGGACCTCGGTAGCACGGCAAGCAATGGCGGCAGTTTGTTCCCGCAGACGAGCGAGCTAAACCCCCATATCGACCCTAGCTTCCCTGGCCTGCTGACATCAACTCCAAAACTGGACAGATCAGCTTTCAGGAAAAGAGCGCGGATGAGGGTATGTCTACAGAATATATTAATTGATGAAAATTGGGCTGTCTGCACTCTCAAAGTGCATGTTGTTGCCAAATGTAATTCATATGCTGTAAACCTAGTTCATAGTTGTTAGTTTCCTTTAATGCCAAACAAACACATACCAATCGTTGGTTAGAAGGCGATCGCCGAATTCGTCCTCGCTTTCTCCCGTGTCGCTGGCTGTCGTGTCGTTTTCGTCGGTTTCGCTTGCATACGCTTCAAACCGATATGGCTCAATAGCTTCAGTTTCTTCTTCAATTTCGTTATAGCTACCTGCCTCCACGCTACAACCATCCGTTTCAATACATGCGTAATCTGTTGAATCGCTTAAGCCGCTGAAATCCGAGTCTGAATCCGAGCTAATGTCGCTATAGCTTGCTGTTCTTTCCGCCATGTTTGTTTGTGTTGGCTTCACTGTGTGACGTCACAGGAAAATGGACGGGTTAAAATCAGGCACTTTGAAGCTTTTTTTTAGGGATATTGCGTGATGGGTAAAATTTTGAAAAAAACTTCGAAAATTATAATAAGCCACTGGGAACTGATTTTTAATGGTTTTAACCCTTCTGAAATTGTGATAATGTTCCCCTTTAACCATACTTGCCAACCTTGAGACCTCCGATTTCGGGAGGTGGGGGCGTGGGGGCGTGGTCGGGGGTGGGGCGGGGCGTGGTTGGGGGCGTGGTTAAGAGGGGAGGAGTATATTGACAGCTAGAATTCACCAAGTCAAGTATTTCATACATATATATATATATACATATATATATATATATATATATATATATATATATATATATATATATATATATATATATATATATATATATATGTATGTGTGGGAAAAAAATCACAAGACTATTTCATCTCTACAGGCCTGTTTCATGAGGGGGGGTTCCCTCAATCATCAGGAGATTTTAATGGGAGCATTCACATACCATGGTTTATATAGGGCACAGAGTGGGTGGGTACAGGCTGGCCTAGGGGCGTGGTGATTGGCTCATGTGTTACCTAGGAGGTGTTTCCGTCTGTGGCGGCATGCTGTTACAATTTCGCTGCGCTTGTTGAGGGATGACAGGTCTGGACGGTAAATAATAAACAGTTTCTCTTTCAAGCATAGGTTGCATCTTTTATTACCACTATTGTAAGGTGTGCTGGATGCAAGAATTTGCCATGTTATTGAATATTCAACATTATTGTCTTTGAGGTCCCAAATGTGTTTGCTGAGTTCTGTGGTATTCCGCAGGTTTTGGTTCCTGAAAGAAGCCTTGTGATTGTTCCATCTGGTTTTGAATTCTCCCTCGGTTAATCCTACATATGTGTCGGATGTGTTAATGTCCTTGCGTGTTACCTTAGATTGGTAGACAACTGATGTTTGTAAGCACCCCCCGTTGAGAGGGCAATCAGGTTTCTTTCGACAGTTACAGCCTTTGTTGGTTTTGGAGTCGCTCTGTCCGGGGGCCGACGGCTCATTTGCAATTGTTTTGTTGTGGTTTGAGATGATTTGTCGTATATTGTTCATACAGCTGTAGCTCAATTTAATGTTGTTCTTGTTGAATACTTTTCTTAGGGTGTTGTTTTTGGGAAAGTGTTTGTCAATCAGATTGAGGAATTTGTGTCCAATGTTAGTTGAGACGTTTTTGCTGTATGTATGGGGGGTTGTACCAGATGATGTCGTTTATATATATATATATATATATATATATATATATATATATATATATATATATATATATATTTATATCCTGAAAATATGCAAACAAAACTGTGTTTAGATAGTTGATACTTCAAACTTGCATAAATATAACATGAATATAACATAACTTGGCTTCTGAGAGCTTCAAAATGTAATGAATAAAATGCTAAAGTTGTTGATAAACAAGCAATTATTTTAATAATTAAATATGGTCATTTTAAATGAATTATTATGATAATTTAAAATTAATTATTTCAAATATGTTTATTTTAATGTAAAATTCTATGGCTGGATGTAATAAGGAGACAGAAAAAATAAAAATAAAAATACAATTAATTTTGATGTTTTTAGCAAAATATAGTAAAAATGTATTTTTTTTTTTTTTTAATTTTTACTAATAAATATCTATTTATTTTTAGGTAAGATAAACATAATAATACAATGCATCTCTAGTCTGTATGATTTAGTTCTTGTCCTCCCGTAGTGGAAAAAAGGCTGTCCTCACTCAGGTCCGCATGGAGCCGGAGGGGGCGTGGCCTCCAGCTCCGGCTGAAAATTGGGAGATTTTCGGGAGAATATTTGTCCCGGGAGGTTTTCGGGAGAGGCGCTGAATTTCGGGAGTCTCCCGGAAAATTCGGGAGGGTTGGCAAGTATGCCTTTAACACCAACCCAGCCTTTTAGAGAGGTAATATGTGTAATCTGTGCCAATATTACAGCGGACATCACTTCAAACAAGTTGTAAGGATCCGCAGATGGCTAGTTTGACGTCATAGGTCAACCGGAGAAGTAATGAATTTAACCGCCCGCCCCAAGTGTACGTTAGGCAACAGTCGCATTAGGGAAAATGCATGGACACTTGGACACATAGATGTGAAAATACAAAATAAAAACAAATATTTGAGAAATCAGACTAATTTTGGGAAGTCCTGTGGGGAGTGCTCAGAGAGTATGGGGTATCGGACTGTCTGATTGTGGCAGTCCGCTCCCTGTATGATCAGTGTCAGAGCTTGGTCCGCATTGCCGGCAGTAAGTCGGACACGTTTCCAGTGAGGGTTGGACTCCGCCAAGGCTGCCCTTTGTCACCCATTCTGTTCATAACTTTTATGGACAGAATTTCTAGGCGCAGTCAAGGCGTTGAGGGGATCTGGTTTGGTGGCTGCAGGATTAGGTCTCTGCTTTTTGCAGATGATGTGGTCCTGATGGCTTCATCCGGCCAGGATCTTCGGCTCTCGCTGGATCGGTTCGCAGCCGAGTGTGAAGCGACTGGGATGAGAATCAGCACCTCCAAGTCCGAGTCCATGGTTCTCGCCCGGAAAAGGGTGGAATGCCATCTTCGGGTTGGGGAGGAGACCCTGCCCCAAGTGGAGGAGTTCAAGTACCTCGGAGTCTTGTTCACGAGTGAGGGAAGAGTGGATGGTGAGCTCGACAGGCGGCGTCTTCAGTAATGCGGACGCTGTATCGATCCGTTGTGGTGAAGAAGGAGCTGAGCCGGAAGGCAAAGCTCTCAATTTACCGGTCGATCTACGTTCCCATCCTCACCTATGGTCATGAGCTTTGGGTTATGACCGAAAGGACAAGATCACGGGTACAAGTGGCCGAAATGAGTTTCCTCCGCCGGGTGGCGGGGCTCTCCCTTAGAGATAGGGTGAGAATCTCTGTCATCCGGGGGGGGGCTCAAAGTAAAGCCGCTGCTCCTCCACATGGAGAGGAGCCAGATGAGGTGGCTCGGGCATCTGGTCAGGATGCCACCCGACCGCCTCCCTCGGGAGGTGTTTAGGGCACGTCCGACCGGTAGGAGGCCACGGGGAAGACCCAGGACACGTTGGGAAGACTATGTCTCCCGGCTGGCCTGGGAACGCCTCGGGATCCCCCGGGAGGAGCTGGACGAAGTGGCTGGGGAGAGGGAAGTCTGGGCTTCCCTGCTTAGGCTGCTGCCCCCGCGACCAGACCTCGGATAAGCGGAAGAAGATGGATGGATGGACTAATTTCATGCATGGAAACGTAGTGACTGTGAGATTCTTGTAGAAAATCCATATAAGTGAAAGAAAGCCAAGTGTATCATATCTCATACTTGTCATGTCAATTTTACCCGAATGACACAAACAGAAGATAAAAAAAGGACACACACATTGATGATTTTTTGTTTTTTTTGCCCTGCGTGGCCACAAGCAGACCTGATTGATTGTAGCGCCGAGTGAAGGACAAGAAGTGCGTGGAGCTGGACTGCAAATCAATGACACAGTCCAAAGTGTCCCAAGGAACCTCACTCCCATCCCTTGTTTGTCTTGCCATTGCTGAAATGGGGGGGGAGAAAAAAGACAAAGTGTTCCTTATGAAATCACATATGCAAAAGAAAGGGGGGACCGTGGGGGTGGATCCTATAGAGACCAAAGCAGTGGGTGTCATGGACTAATTGAGCAGGGCCTGTGTACTCAGACATCAATAGGTTCCATCAGACTGCACAGAGCTTCTATAATGGCACATCCAGGCCCAATCATAGCGGGGATGGGCGCTGATTACACACCTGCACGTAAGCGCGTACATCTTAAGCCCGGATTTGAATTAGCATGGCGGCCAAGACGTGATGAAAGGGCGTTTCCCGTGTCGGAGAACCGCAAAAACCGGAGGAAGAAAACAGCTTAGCCTCACACTTTTGTCCAGTGAGGAGAAATTAATATTTCACATGGAGCAATCTGAAATGAATTGGGAAAAGCAAGAGAGGGGGAAAAAAATCAATGGTGGGAAAAAAAAAGAGGGGGCAGGGGGGAGGCCATCACCAATGCGATTTGCCAAGTGGGGGCCAGCGGTGGCCGTCAAATAAGATGGAGCTAAAGAATTATGATAACGCTGATGAAGTGTGCCGAGGCTTTTGCTGGAAAATTGTCGAGATGCGGGCATAACGACACTAAACGGGCCGCCCAGCCTCCCCCCCGAGGGGTGGGGGGTGTGGGGGGGCAATCCAATGTCTCTTTTCAAGCAAAGTTGGTTACAATTGGGTAAAGACACACATTTCTACAATCCAGTGTTTGTGTGTTGTGGGGAGGGGAGGGTAGCAGTTGGGTGGGGTGGGCAACAGTGGGGGTGGCTGGGGGCGTCCATCAGAGTAAAATGAGATTTGCTAGTTTATTTCAATTAAAGGAAAAGAGTATTGTCTACGATGCTGTGTTTGTGTGTTGTGGGGCAAATAAGGGTGGGCGATAGTGGGGGTGGTTGGAGGAAGGTAAGATTTTCCACAAGAACACCAACGCAGAAGTGTAGGGCTACAACTAACAACTAATTTGATAATCGATTAATCTGTCGATTATTACTTCGATTAATCGATTAATAATTGGATAAAAGAGACAAACTACATTTCTATCCTTTCCAGTATTTTATTGGGGGAAAAAACAGCATACTTATTTTGATTATTGTTTCTCAGCTGTTTGTAAATGTTGCAGTTTATAAATAAAGGTTTATAAAAAAAATAAAAAAGTAGCCTCTGCACATAGCATAGATCCAACGAATCGACGACTAAATTAATCGCCAACTATTTTTATAATCGATTTTAATCGATTTAATCGATTAGTTGTTGCAGCCCTACAGAAGTGTATCGCAATTAGGGAGAAGAGAGCATTATTAACGATGCTGTGTTTGTGTGTTGTGGGGCAAATAAGGGTGGGCGATAGTGGGGGTGGTTGGAGGAAGGTAAGATTTTCCACAAGAACACCAACGCAGAAGTGTAGGGCTGCAACTAACAACTAATTTGATAATCGATTAATCTATCGATTATTACTTCGATTAATCGATTAATAATCGGATAAAAGAGACAAATAACATTTCTATCCTTTCCAGTATTTTATTGGGGGAAAAAACAGCATACTTATTTTGATTGTTGTTCCTCAGCTGTTTGTAAATGTTGCAGTTTATAAATAAAGGTTTATAAAAAAAAATAAAAAGGTAGCCTCTCCACATAGCATAGATCCAACGAATCGACGACTAAATTAATCGCCAACTATTTTTATAATCGATTTTAATCGATTAGTTGTTGCAGCCCTACAGAAGTGCATTGCAATTAGGGAGAAGAGAGCATTATTAACGATGCTGTGTTTGTGTGTTGTGGGGCAAATAAGTGTGGGCGATAGTGGGGGTGGTTGGAGGAAGGTAAGATTTTCCACAAGAACACCAACGCAGAAGTGTAGGGCTGCAACTAACAACTAATTTGATAATCGATTAATCTGTCGATTATTGCTTCGATTAATCGATTAATAATCGGATAAAAGAGACAAACTACATTTCTATCCTTTCCAGTATTTTATTGGGGGAAAAAACAGCATACTTATTTTGATTGTTGTTTCTCAGCTGTTTGTAAATGTTGCAGTTTATAAATAAAGGTTTATAAAAAAATAAAAAAAATAAAAAGGTAGCCTCTGCACATAGCATAGATCCAACAAATCGACGACTGAATTAATCGCCAACTATTTTTACAATCGATTTTAATCGATTTAATCGATTAGTTGTTGCAGCCCTACAGAAGTGTATTGCAATTAGGGAGAAGAGAGCATTATTAACGATGCTGTGTTTGTGTGTTGTGGGGCAAATAAGGGTGGGCGATAGTGGGGGTGGTTGGGGGAAGGTAAGATTTTCCACAAGAACACCAACGCAGAAGTGTAGGGCTGCAACTAACAACTAATTTGATAATCGATTAATCTGTCGATTATTACTTCGATTAATCGATTAATAATCGGATAAAAGAGAAACTACATTTCTATCCTTTCCAGTATTTTATTGGGGGAAAAAACAGCATACTTATTTTGATTATTGTTTTTCAGCTGTTTGTAAATGTTGCAGTTTATAAATAAAGGTTTATAAAAAATTAAAAAAAAAGTAGCCTCTGCACATAGCATAGATCCAACGAATCGACGACTAAAATAAACTATTTTTTATAATCGATTTTAATCGATTTAATCGATTAGTTGTTGCAGCCCTACAGAAGTGTATTGCAATTAGGGAGAAGAGAGCATTATTAACGATGCTGTGTTTGTGTGTTGTGGGGCAAATAAGGGTGGGCGATAGTGGGGGTGGTTGGAGGAAAGTAAGATTTTCCACAAGAACACCAACGCAGAAGTGTAGGGCTGCAACTAACAACTAATATGATAATCGTTTAATCTGTCGATTATTACTTCGATTAATCGATTAATAATCGGATAAAAGAGACAAATAACATTTCTATCCTTTCCAGTATTTTATTGGGGGGGAAAACAGCATACTTATTTTGATTATTTTTTCTCAGCTGTTTGTAAATGTTGCATTTGATAAATAAAGGTTTATAAAAAAAAATAAAAAATAAAAAAGTAGCCTCTGCACATAGCATAGATCCAACGAATCGACGACTAAATTAATCGCCAACTATTTTTATAATCGATTTTAATCGATTAGTTGTTGCAGCCCTACAGAAATGTATTGCAATTAGGGAGAAGAGAGCATTATTAACGATGCTGTGTTTGTGTGTTGTGGGGCAAATAAGGGTGGGCGATAGTGGGGGTGGTTGGAGGAAGGTAAGATTTTCCACAAGAACACCAACGCAGAAGTGTAGGGCTGCAACTAACAACTAATTTGGTAATCGATTAATCTGTCGATTATTACTTCGATTAATCGATTAATAATCGGATAAAACAGAAACTACATTTCTATCATTTCCAGTATTTTATTGGGGGGAAAAAATAGCATACTTATTTTGATTATTGTTTTTCAGCTGTTTGTAAATGTTGCAGTTTATAAATAAAGGTTTATAAAAAAAAAAAAAGTAGCCTCTGCACATAGCATAGATCCAACGAATCGACGACTAAATTAATCGCCAACTATTTTTATAATCGATTTTAATCGATTTAATCGATTAGTTGTTGCAGCCCTGCAGAAGAGTATTGCAATTAGGGAGAAGAGAGCATTATTAACGATGCTGTGTTTGTGTGTTGTGGGGCAAATAAGGGTGGGCGATAGTGGGGGTGGTTGGAGGAAGGTAAGATTTTCCACAAGAACACCAACGCAGAAGTGTAGGGCTGCAACCAACAACTAATTTGATAATCGATTAATCTGTCGATTATTACTTCAATTAATCGATTAATAATCGGATACAAGAGAAACTACATTTCTATCCTTTCCAGTATTTTATTGAGGAAAAAAACAGCATACTTATTTTGATTATTGTTTCTCAGCTGTTTGTAAATGTTGCAGTTTATAAATAAAGGTTTATAAAAAAAATAAAAAAGTAGCCTCTCCACATAGCATAGATCCAACAAATCGACGACTAAATTAATCGCCAACTATTTTTATAATCGATTTTAATCGATTTAATCGATTAGTTGTTGCAGCCCTACAGAAGTGTATCGCAATTAGGGAGAAGAGAGCATTATTAACGGTGGTGTGTTTGTGTGTTGTGGGGCAAATAAGGGTGGGCGATAGTGGGGGTGGTTGGAGGAAGGTAAGATTTTCCACAAGAACACCAACGCAGAAGTGTAGGGCTGCAACTAACAACTAATTTGATAATCGTTTAATCTGTCGATTATTACTTCGATTAATAATCGGATAAAGGAGACAAATAACATTTCTATCCTTTCCAGTATTTTATTGGGGGGAAAAACAGCATACTTATTTTGATTATTGTTTGTAAATGTTGCAGTTTATTAAAAAAATGAATAAATAAAGTAGCCTCTGCACATAGCATAGATCCAACGAATCGATGACTAAATTAATCGCCAACTATTTTTATAATCGATTTTAATCGATTAGTTGTTGCAGCCCTACAGAAGTGTATCGCAATTAGGGAGAAGAGAGCATTATTAACGATGCTGTGTTTGTGTGTTGTGGGGCAAATAAGGGTGGGCGATAGTTGGGGTGGTTGTAGGAAGGTAAGATTTTCCACAAGAACACCAACGCAGAAGTGTAGGGCTGCAACTAACAACTAATTTGATAATCGATTAATCTGTCGATTATTACTTCGATTAATCGATTAATAATCGGATAAAAGAGACAAACTACATTTCTATACTTTCCAGTATTTTATTGGGGGGGAAAAACAGCATACTTATTTTGATTATTGTTTCTCAGCTGTTTATAAATGTTGCAGTTTATAAATAAAGGTTTATAAAAAAATAAAATAAAATAAAAAAGTAGCCTCTGCACATAGCATAGATCCAACGAATCGATGACTAAATTAATCGCCAACTATTTTTATAATCGATTTTAATCGATTAGTTGTTGCAGCCCTACAGAAGTGCATTGCAATTAGGGAGAAGAGAGCATTTTTAACGATGCTGTGTTTGTGTGTTGTAGGGCAAATAAGGGTGGGCGCTAGTGGGGGTGGTTGGAGGAAGGTAAGATTTTCCACAAGAACACCAACACAGAAGTGTAGGGCTGCAACTAACAACTAATTTGATAATCGATTAATCTGTCGATTATTACTTCGATTAATCGATTAATAATCGGATAAAAGAGACAAATAACATTTCTATCCTTTCCAGTATTTTATTGGGGGGAAAAACAGCATACTTATTTTGATTATTGTTTCTCAGCTGTTTATAAATGTTGCAGTTTATAAATAAAGGTTTATTAAAAAAAAATAATAATAAAAAAGTAGCCTCTCCACATAGCATAGATCCAACGAATCGACGGCTAAATTAATCGCCAACTATTTTTATAATCGATTTTAATCGATTAGTTGTTGCAGCCCTACAGAAGTGTATTGCAATTAGGGAGAAGAGAGCATTATTAATGATGCTGTGTTTGTGTGTTGTGGGGCAAATAAGGGTGGGCGATAGTGGGGGTGGTTGGAGGAAGGTAAGATTTTCCACAAGAACACCAACGCAGAAGTGTAGGGCTGCAACTAACAACTAATTTGATAATCGATTAATCTGTCGATTATTACTTCGATTAATCGATTGATAATCGGATAAAAGAGACAAACTACATTTCTATCCTTTCCAGTATTTTATTGGGGGGGAAAACAGCATACTTATTTTGATTATTGTTTCTCAGCTGTTTGTAAATGTTGCAGTTTATAAATAAAGGTTTATAAAAAAATAAAAAAGTAGCCTCTCCACATAGCATAGATCCAACGAATCGACGACTAAATTAATCGCCAACTATTTTTATAATCGATTTTAATCGATTTAATCGATTAGTTGTTGCAGCCTTACAGAAGTGTATCGCAATTAGGGAGAAGAGAGCATTATTAATGATGCTGTGTTTGTGTGTTGTGGGGCAAATAAGTGTGGGCGATAGTGGGGGTGGTTGGAGGAAGGTAAGATTTTCCACAAGAACACCAACGCAGAAGTGTAGGGCTGCAACTAACAACTAATTTAATAATCGATTAATCTGTCGATTATTACCTCGATTAATCGATTAATAATCGGATAAAAGAGAAACTACATTTCTATCCTTTCCAGTATTTTATTGGGGGGGAAAAACAGCATACTTATTTTGATTATTGTTTCTCAGCTGTTTGTTTATAAATAAAGGTTTATAAAAAAAATAAAAAAGTAGCCTCTGCACATAGCATAGATCCAACGAATCGACGACTAAATTAATCGCCAACTATTTTTATAATCGATTTTAATCGATTTAATCGATTAGTTGTTGCAGCCCTACAGAAGTGTATCGCAATTAGGGAGAAGAGAGCATTATTAACGATGTTGTGTTTGTGTGTTGTGGGGCAAATAAGGGTGGGCGATAGTGGGGGTGGTTGGGGGAAGGTAAGATTTTCCACAAGAACACCAACGCAGAAGTGTAGGGCTGCAACTAACTAATTTGATAATCGATTAATCTGTCGATTATTACTTTGATTAATCGATTAATAATCGGATAAAAGAGAAACTACATTTCTATCCTTTCCAGTATTTTATTGGGGGAAAAAACAGCATACTTATTTTGATTATTTTTTCTCAGCTGTTTGTAAATGTTGCAGTTTATAAATAAAGGTTTATAAAAAAATAAAAAAATAAAAAGTAGCCTCTGCACATAGCATAGATCCAACGAATCGACGACTAAATTAATCGCCAACTATTTTTATAATCGATTTTAATCGATTAGTTGTTGCAGCCCTACAGAAGTGTATCGCAATTAGGGAGAAGAGAGCATTATTAACGATGCTGTGTTTGTGTGTTGTGGGGCAAATAAGGGTGGGCGATAGTGGGGGTGGTTGGAGGAAGGTAAGATTTTCCACAAGAACACCAACGCAGAAGTGTAGGGCTGCAACTAACAACTAATTTGATAATGGATTAATCTGTCGATTATTACTTCGATTAATCGATTAATAATCGGATAAAGGAGACAAATAACATTTCTATCCTTTCCAGTATTTTATTGGGGGGAAAAACAGCATACTTATTTTGATTGTTTCTCAGCTGTTTGTAAATGTTGCAGTTTATAAATAAAGGTTTATAAAAAAATAAAAAAGTAGCCTCTCCACATAGCATAGATCCAACGAATCGACGACTAAATTAATCGCCAACTATTTTTATAATCGATTTTAATCGATTAGTTGTTGCAGCCCTACAGAAGTGTATCGCAATTAGGGAGAAGAGAGCATTATTAACGATGCTGTGTTTGATTAATCGATTAATAATCGGATAAAAGAGAAACTACATTTCTATCCTTTCCAGTATTTTATTGGGGGAAAAAACAGCATACTTATTTTGATTATTGTTTCTCAGCTGTTTGTAAATGTTGCAGTTTATAAATAAAAGTTTATAAAAAAAATAAAATAAAATAAAAAGTAGCATAGATCCAACGAATCGACGACTAAATTAATCGCCAACTATTTTTATAATCGATTTAATCGATTAGTTGTTGCAGCCCTGCAGAAGTGTATTGCAATTAGGGAGAAGAGAGCATTATTAACGATGCTGTGTTTGTGTGTTGTGGGGCAAATAAGGGTGGGCGATAGTGGGGGTGGTTGGAGGAAGGTAAGATTTTCCACAAGAACACCAACGCAGAAGTGTAGGGCTGCAACTAACAACTAATTTGATAATCGATTAATCTGTCGATTATTACTTCGATTAATCGATTAATAATCGGATAAAAGAGACAAATAACATTTCTATCCTTTCCAGTATTTTATTGGGGGAAAAAATAGCATACTTATTTTGATTATTGTTTCTCAGCTGTTTGTTTATAAATAAAGGTTTATAAAAAAAAAAAAAAAAAAAAAAAAAAGTAGCCTCTGCACATAGCATAGATCCAACGAATCGATGACTAAATTAATCGGCAACTATTTTTATAATCGATTTTAATCTTAAGCTTATGTTCTTCTTTTTTTTTTTTATAAATGTCCAATGATAATTTTTAATCACTGCTATGTTGAAATTGTAACTAATATTGATACTGTTGTTGATAATATTCATTTTTGTTTCACTACTTTTGGTCCTCTCAATTGCTCTGTTTATTGCACTTCTGAGTGTTGCTGGGTCGGCTTTGCTTTTGGAATTGGATTGCATTGTTATGGTATTGTTTTGTTGGATTGATTAATTAAAAAAAAAAAATTTTTTTTAATCTATTTTTGAAAAAATCGATACTGAATCGTACAACGTGAGAATGGCGATTTTTTTTTTTTACCCACACCCCTAGACGTCACTGATGAAGTGTATGAAGAATTTTGTTGCAATGCAGACAAAACTGGGGGACACCCACCCCTGTGGACGCTTGGTTTTAACTAAAGACTGGAAAGTTTATTTTAATAAGGAATAAGACCATTGTCTACAACGCTGTGTTTTTGTGTTGTGAGATTGGGGCAAGTCGGGGGGCTTCCTTTAGCAGTGGTTCTTAACCTTGTTGGAGGTACCGAACCCCACCAGTTTCATATGCGCATTCACCCAACCCTTCTTTAGTGAAAAATAAAATGTAGTTTTTTTTTTCAAATTCAAGACAAAGTTATATGTTTTTGGTAACACTTTAGCAGTGACGTGCGGTGAGGTTGATGGCTGGTGAGGCACTGACTTCATCACAGTCAGATTTACAAACATATGAACCCTAAAGAGTATCTTATTCACCATTTGATTGGCAGCAGTTAACGGGTTATGTTTAAAAGCTCATACCAGCATTCTTCCCTGCTTGGCACTCAGCATCAAGGCTTGGAATTGGGGGTTAAATCACCAAAAATGATTCCCGGGCGCGGCGCCGCTGCTGCCCACTGCTCCCCTCACCTCCCAGGGGGTGATCAAGGGGATGGGTCAAATGCAGAGGACACATTTCATTACACCTAGTGTGTGTGTGACAATCATTGCTACTTTAACTTAACTTTAACTTTACACATACAAACTGTAGCACACAAAAAAAGCACATTTAATAAAAAAAACGTCATTATGGTCTTACCTTTACTTAGAAATTAAGTCCACGCGCCGCAATTAAAGCCCTCACTTAAACTTTCCACGTGCAAGATTGAATCTATTTAAAAAAGTGTAACCTAGGGTTTATAAATGTCGCCTATACTGTATGAAACTACAAAATAACAAACACGGAGGCTCCAGTTTACACGAGGACCACTTTATTTACCTTCTTTTAAAAACTTCCGCTCCACTGTGTCATCACTTACGCTCTTAGCGCCTTCAAAATAAGAGCTCAAGGCATATACAGCGCATAACAGGAACTTAACATCACAAAGAGGAAAGCCCATGAAAATAGGTTACAAAAGTTATTTAATAAGAAGCCAAAAAGTGCAAAAACAATAATGTTCGTGTTGGAGGAGTTGTGAATTAGATACACCTGCAGTCTGCAGGTGTACCTAATGTTGTGGCCCTGCAGTCATTCACAACTCCTCCAACACCAACATTATTGTTTTTGCACTTTTTGGCTTCTTATGAAATAACTTTTTTAAATAGATTCAATCTTGCACGTGGAAAGTTTAAGTGTGGGCTTTAGTTGATATAACAATTCTACGGCGGGGGTGCAGGAGGCGGGGTTACTGGAGCCTCAGCCAGTGCGTCTTTTTCAGCCGTTTTATGATCGCTCAGCACAAGAAATACGTTACACACATACAGTTGTTGACAAAATACACTGTACATTATATACCTCAGCTAACTAAACTATGGAAATGTATAATATAATTCATATAGCAATACAGTCTCACTGCACAGCAGACCAGCAGTTAGCCGAGTCCGCAATCCATGTTGAGGCACTGAGTGACGTGCCTCAACTGGCTGCTGATCACCGCACCGTCTCTTCTCAGTATTTGAACGGCAAATGTGAAAATTCAGCGATTTTGAATAAAAATAATCTAAAACTGGTGAAGTTAAATGGAAAATAACTTTATAGTATAATCACTGGATACATATAACAATTTAATTATTTTTTTTTCTTTTTACATTTTTTTTCTTTCCATGATGGCAGGTGAGGCCCCGCCTCACCTGCCTCTAGTGACTGCACTCACTGCACTTTAGTATGGGGAACATATTCTAAGTAACAAAGACTTAATTTAGAGTTATTTGGTTAGGGTTAGAGGGTTAGGGTTATAATAAGGCCGTGCCGAATAAAGCATTAATAATAAGTACTTAATAATGACTAGTTAAGAGCCAATATGTTACTAATTTGCATGTTAATAAGCAACTAATTAATGGTGAATATGTTCCCCATACTAAAGTGTTACCATGTTTTATTACTGGTGCACAAAATGAAGCGTGCATGAACATCACCTTGTTCAAACAACAAAACCAACACAGTGCATAAACTCACAACAAATTACACACCTGCAAATCAGTCAGCTGTTGCCGTATCCGTAATACGCCGATAGGGAGAAGTTTTTATTTACACGATGAGTCGGGTGTGTCTCGACGTCCGCCGAACCCCTGAGCCCGACTCACCGAACCCCTAGGGTTCCATGGAACCCAGTTTAAGAACCACTGCGTTAGAGGAAGATGAGCTAGAGAACAAGCGTCCATCATCTCTTTCTATGCTGCATTTAATTTACATTTTTGATCTATTTAGCCGCCCATAAAGGGGAGACAGGGAACACCGGGGACGGTGACACCCAGAGATGCAGCTGGGGTCAAAGTTCAGCAGTTGAACTGTCACAGGTGGCGTACTGATTAGAATAAATCTACACTCACTTTGAGGTCAGCGCCGCAACCAGTCTGACCTACTGCTCTCTACGCTACAGTACAGTGTGTGTGTGTGTGTGTGTGTGTGTGTGTGTGTGTGTGTGTGCATATGCATGTGTGTGTGTGAGAGTAAAACAGTATTTTTTGTTTGCGTTGTCAACATTTTATATACAGCTTGTTAGTTTTTAATGCACAAAAAGGCACAAAACGTGCATTTTGATGTCGTTGTTCTTATTCACGTTGAGGTAAAAAAAACATGTTTTTTTTTTTTCCCCACAAATTTACGAATTCTACTAAAGTTAAGAATGTATCCTCTAAAAATTGACATCCTCCAAAAAAATCAAAAATTTTACTTGCAGAACTTAAAATGTACTTTTTTCTGTAAAATTACGGTTTTCAACTTTAGCGTCATGAAATGTTTACATATATTCTATTTAAATTACCACTTTTTTATTGTATAACTTGTATAACTTTCTATGGTTTTTTTTGCAACTTAACGACATCTTTTCTCTTAAAATTGCTACTTTTTTACTCGCAAAATTTTCGTACTTGAATTATTTTTTTTACAATTTTCATCATAAAATCGCGATGTTTTTTCTTGTTCAATGTTTTGTTGTCTCAACATTACTATCTTGCATTTTGATGTAGTTGTACTTTAATCCATCCCATAAAATTACGACTTGTATAACCACGTCGTACTCATAAAAATCATACTTTTCTGATATCACAACTTTATTCAGTTAAATTATTTTTTCTTATTGAAGTTACACTTCTCATTTGTAATAATTATTTGTATGTCTTGCAAAGTGACGACATTTATAAAAAAAATAAAAATTTAATTCTCACATTGTGCCGATATTTTCTGACCATGATTTTTTTTTTTTTATTCACGTTGAGGTAAAAAAAACATGGTTATTTTTTCCCCCACAAATTTACAAATTCTACTAAAGTTAAGAATGTATCCTCTAAAAATTGACATCCTCCAAAAAAATCTAAAATTTTACTTACAGAACTTAAAATGTACTTGTTTCTGTAAAATTAGTGTTTTCAACTTTAGCTTTATGAAATGTTTACATATATTCTATTTAAATTACCACTTTTTTATTGTATAACTAGAAGATTCTAACTTTCTAAGGTTTTTTTTTGCAACTTAACGACATATTTTCTCTTAAAATTGCTACTTTTTTACTCGCAAAATATTCGTACTTAAATTTTTTTTTTTTACAATTTTCATCATAAAATCACAATGTTTTTTCTTGTTCAATGTTTTGTTGTCTCAACATTTTGATGTAGTTGTACTTTAATCCATCCCATAAAAAAACGACTTGTAACGTCTTACTCATAAAAATCATACTTTTCTGATATCACAACTTTATTCAGTTAAATTATTTTTTCTTATTGAAGTTACACTTCTCATATTATTAATGTATTATTATTTCTTTTTTGTTTATTTAATTGATGTATTTGTAGATATTACTTTGGTTTTTTTGCTGTTTCTTTCTTTTTTTGGGGTGGGTGGGGGGTATGGTTGGGATACAAACAAAAATATTTTGACATTTAGGGCAGACAACAGATATATGATGTATGTGAATATGATGTAATGGATAGGAATGTCTGATGCTAGATGTCAATAAAAAAAAAAAGGAAAAAAATAATTTTTTGCATGACTTGCTAAGTGACAACATTTATAAAAAAATTAAATTCTCACATTTTCTGACCATGATTTTTTTTCTTATTCACGTTGAGGTAAAAAAACATGGTTATTTTTTCCCCCACAAATTTACGAATTCTACTAAAGTTAAGAATGTATCCTCTAAAAATTGACATCCTCCAAAAAATTTTAAAATTTTACATACAGAACTTAAAATTTATTTTTTTCTGTAAAATTTGTGTTTTCAACTTGAGCTTCATGAAATGTTTACATATATTCTATTTAAATTACTACTTTTTTTATTGTAAAACTAGAAGATTCTAACTTTCTAAGGTTTTTTTTTGCAACTTAACGACATATTTTCTCTTAAAATTGCTACTTTTTTACTCGCAAAATTTTCGTACTTAAATTTTTTTTTTTTACAATTTTCATCATAAAATTGCGATGTTTTTTCTTGTTCAATGTTTTGTTGTCTCAACATTACTATCTTGCATTTTGATGTAGTTGTACTTTAATCCATCCCATAAAATTACGACTTGTAACGTCGTACTCATAAAAATCATACTTTTCTGATATCACAACTTTATTCAGTTAAATTATTTTTTCTTATTGAAGTTACACTTCTCATATTATTAATGTATTATTATTTCTTTTTTGTTTATTTAATTGATGTATTTGTAGATATTACTTTGTTTTTTTTTGCTGTTTCTTTCTTTTTTTGGGGTGGGTGGGTGGTATGGTTGGGATACAAACAAAAATATTTTGACATTTAGGGCAGACAACAGATATATGATGTATGTGAATATGATGTAATGGATAGGAATGTCTGATGCTGGATGTCAATAAAAATAAAATGAAAAAAAAAAAAAAAAAAAAAGAAGTTACACTTCTCATTTGTAAGAATTTTTTGTATGACTTGCTAAGTGACGACATTTATAAAAAAAAATTAAAAAATTTAAATTCTCACATTTTCTGACCATGATTTTTTTTTTCTTATTCACGTTGAGGTAAAAAAAACATGTTTTTATTTTTTTCACAAATTTACGAATTCTACTAAAGTTAAGAATGTATCTTCTAAAAATTGACATCTAAAAAAATCAAACATTTTACTTATAGAACTTAAAATGTACTTTTTTCGGTAAAATTACGGTTTTCAACTTTAGCTTCATGAAATGTTTACATATATTCTATTTAAATTACCACTTTTTTATTGTATAACTAGAAGATTCTAACTTTCTAAGGTTTTTTTTGCAACTTAACGACATGTTTTCTCTTAAAATTGCTACTGTTTTACTCGAAAATTTTCGTACTAAATTTTTTTTTTATACAATTTTCATCATAAAATCGCGATGTTTTTTCTTGTTCAATGTTTTGTTGTCTCAACATTACTATCTTGCATTTTTATGTAGTTGTACTTTAATCCATCCCATAAAATTACGACTTGTATAACAACGTCGTACTCATAAAAATCATACTTTTCTGATATCACAACTTTATTCAGTTAAATTATTTTTTCTTATTGAAGTTACACTTCTCATTTGTAATAATTATTTGTATGACTTGCAAAGTGACGACATTTATAAAAAAAAAAACATTTAATTCTCACATTGTGCCGATATTTTCTGACCTTTTTTTTTTTTTTTTATTATTTACGTTGAGGTAAAAAAAACATGGTTATTTTTCCCCCCACAAATTTACGAATTCTACTAAAGTTAGGAATGTATTCTCTAAAAATTGACATCCTCCAAAAAAATCAAAAATTTTACTTGCAGAACTTAAAATGTACTTTTTTCTGTAAAATTACGGTTTTCAACTTTAGCTTCATGAAATGTTTACATATATTCTGTTTAAATTACCACTTGGAATGTCTGATGCTGGATGTCAATAAAAATGAAAAAATGAAAAAAAAAAAAAAGAAGTTACACTTCTCATTTGTAAGAATTTTTTGTATGACTTGCTAAGTGACGACATTTATAAAAAAAAAAAAAAAAATTTAAATTCTCACATTTTCTGACCATGATTTTTTTTTCTTATTCACGTTGAGGTAAAAAAAAACATGGTTATTTTTTCCCCCACAAATTTACGAATTCCACTAAAGTTAAGAATGTATTCTCTAAAAATTGACATCCTCCAAAAAAATCAAAAATTTTACTTACAGAACTTAAAATGTACTTTTTTCTGTAAAATTAGTGTTTTCAACTTTAGCTTCATGAAATGTTTACATATATTCTATTTAAATTACCACTTTTTTATTGTAAAACTAGAAGATTCTAACTTTCTAAGGTTTTTTTTGCAACTTAACGACATATTTTCTCTTAAAATTGCTACTTTTTTACTCGCAAAATATTCGTACTTAAATTTTTTTTTTTTACAATTTTCATCATAAAATCGCGATGTTTTTTCTTGTTCAATGTTTTGTTGTCTCAACATTACTATCTTGCATTTTGATGTACTTGTACTAATCCATCCCATAAAATTACGACTTGTAACGTCTTACTCATAAAAATCATACTTTTCTGATATCACAACTTTATTCAGTTAAATTATTTTGTCTTATTGAAGTTACACTTTTCATATTATTAATGTATTATTATTTCTTTTTTGTTTATTTAATTGATGTATTTGTAGATATTACTTTATTTTTTGCTGTTTCTTTCTTTTTTTGGGGTGGGTGGGTGGGTGGTATGGATGGGATACAAACAAAAATATTATGACATTTAGGGCAGACAACAGATATATGATGTATGTGAATATGATGTAATGGATAGGAATGTCTGATGCTGGATGTCAATAAAAATGAAAAAAAAAAAAAAAAAAAAAAAAAAAAAAAAATTTGCAAGTGACATTTAAAAAAAAAAAAAAAAAAAAAAATTTAATTCTCACATTTTCTGACCATGATTTTTTTTTCTTATTCACGTTGAGGTAAAAAAAAACATGGTTATTTTTTTCCCCACAAATTTACGAATTATACTAAAGTTAAGAATGTATCCTCTAAAAATTGACATCCTCCAAAAAAATCAAAAATTTTACTTGCAGAATTTAAAATGTACTTTTTTCTGTAAAATTTGTGTTTTCAACTTTAGCTTCATGAAATGTTTACATATATTCTATTTAAATTACTACTTTTTTATTGTAACACTAGAAGATTCTAAATTTCAAAGGTTTTTTTGCAACTTAACGACATGTTTTCTCTTAAAATTGCTACTTTTTTACTCGCAAAATGTTCGTACTTAAATTATTATTTTTTATAATTTTCATCATAAAATCGCAATGTTTTTTCTTGTTCAATGTTTTGTTGTTTCAACATTACTATCTTGCATTTTGATGTAGTTGTACTTTAATCCATCCCATAAAATTACGACTTGTAACGTCTCACTCATAAAAATCATACTTTTCTGATATCACAACTTTATTCAGTTAAATTATTTTTTTCTTATTGAAGTTACACTTCTCATATTATTAATGTATTATTATTTCTTTTTTGTTTATTTAATTGATGTATTTGTAGATATTACTTTGTTTTTTTTGCTGTTTCTTTCTTTTTTTGGGGTGGGTGGGGGGTATGGTTGGGATACAAACAAAAATATTTTGACATTTAGGGCAGACAACAGATATATGATGTATGTGAATATGATGTAATGGATAGGAATGTCTGATGCTAGATGTCAATAAAAAAAAAAAAGGAAAAAAATAATTTTTTGTATGACTTGCTAAGTGACAACATTTATAAAAAAAAATTAAATTCTCACATTTTCTGACCATGATTTTTTTTCTTATTCACGTTGAGGTAAAAAAAAAACATGGTTATTTTTCCCCCCCACAAATTTACGAATTCTACTAAAGTTAAGAATGTATCCTCTAAAAATTGACATCCTCCAAAAAAATCAAAAATTTTACTTGCAGAACTTAAAATGTACTTTTTTCTGTAAAATTAGTGTTTTCAACTTTAGCTTCATGAAATGTTTACATATATTCTATTTAAATTACCACTTTTTTATTGTAAAACTAGAAGATTCTAACTTTCTAAGGTTTTTTTTGCAACTTAACGACATCTTTTCTCTTAAAATTGCTACTTTTTTACTCGCAAAATTTTCGTACTTGAATTTTTTTTTTTACAATTTTCATCATAAAATCGCGATGTTTTTTCTTGTTCAATGTTTTGTTGTCTCAACATTACTATCTTGCATTTTGATGTAGTTGTACTTTAATCCATCCCATAAAATTACGACTTGTGTAACCACATCGTACTCATAAAAATCATACTTTTCTGATATCACAACTTTATTCAGTTAAATTATTTTTTCTTATTGAAGTTACACTTCTCATATTATTAATGTATTATTATATCTTTTTTGTTTATTTAATTGATGTATTTGTAGATATTACTTTGTTTTTGTTTGCTGTTTCTTTCTTTTTTTGGGGTGGGTGGGTGGTATGGTTGGGATACAAACAAAAATATTTTGACATTTAGGGCAGACAACAGATATATGATGCATGTGAATATGATGTAATGGATAGGAATGTCTGATGCTGGATGTCAATAAAAATAAAATGAAAAAAAAAAAAAAAGAAGTTACACTTCTCATTTGTAAGAATTTTTTGTATGACTTGCTAAGTGACGACATTTATAAAAAAAAATTAAATTTTTTTTAAATTCTCACATTTTCTGACCATGATTTTTTTTTCTTATTCACGTTGAGGTAAAAAAAACATGGTTATTTTTTCCCCCCCACAAATTTACGAATTCTACTAAAGTTAAGAATGTATTCTCTAAAAATTGACATCCTCCAAAAAAATCTAAAATTTTACTTACAGAACTTAAAATGTACTTTTTTCTGTAAAATTACGGTTTTCAACTTTAGCTTCATGAAATGTTTACATATATTCTATTTAAATTACCACTTTTTTATTGTATAACTAGAAGATTCTAACTTTCTAAGGTTTTTTTTGCAACTTGTATTATATTTTCTCTTAAAATTGCTACTTTTTTACTCGCAAAATTTTCGCACTTGAATTTTTTTTTTTACAATTTTCATCATAAAATCGCGATGTTTTTTCTTGTTCAATGTTTTGTTGTCTCAACATTACTATCTTGCATTTTGATGTACTTGTACTTTAATCCATCCCATAAAATTACGACTTGTAACGTTTTACTCATATAAATCATACTTTTCTGATATCACAACTTTATTCAGTTAAATTATTTTTTCTTATTGAAGTTAGACTTCTCATATTATTAATGTATTATTATTTCTTTTTTGTTTATTTAATTGATGTATTTGTAGATATTACTTTGTTTTTTTTGCTGTTTCTTTCTTTTTTTTGGGGTGGGTGGGTGGGTGGTATGGTTGGCATACAAACAAAAAGATTTTGACATTTAGGGCAGACAACAGATATATGATGTAATGGATAGGAATGTCTGATGCTGGATGTCAATAAAAATGAAAAAAAAAAAAAAAAAAAAAATTTTTTGCAAGTGACGACATTTAAAAAAAAAAAAAAAAAAAAATTTAATTCTCACATTTTCTGACCATGATTTTGTTTTCTTATTCACATTGAGGTAAAAAAAACAGTTATTTTTTTCCCCCCACAAATTTACGAATTCTACTAAAGTTAAGAATGTATCCTCTAAAAATTGACATCCTCCAAAAAAATCTAAAATTTTACTCATAGAACTTAAAATGTACTTTTTTCTGTAAAATTTGTGTTTTCAACTTGAGCTTCATGAAATGTTTAGATTACTACGTTTTTATTGTCAAACTAGAAGATTCTAACTTTCAAAGTTTCTTTTGCAACTTAACGACATCTTTTCTCTTAAAATTGCTACTTTTTTTACTCGCAAAATTTTCGTACTTGAATTTTTTTTTTTTACAATTTTCATCATAAAATCGCGATGTTTTTTCTTGTTCAAAGTTTTGTTTTCTCAACATTATGACATATATACTAAGAAAAGGACCCTTTTTTTTTTTTGCAAAAATTTAGATTTTTTTCTATCCTTGAGCAATTTGTCTGACTGTACTGTCATTGGCCGGTTTTCTACATGGTTGCCCATAACAAAATCAACTGTTCATTGATGCGAATAATAAAATTATTTGTTTACAAACCCCATTTCCATATGAGTTGGGAAATTGTGTTAGATGTAAAAATAAACGGAATACAATGATTTGCAAATCATTTTCAACCCATATTCAGTTGAATATGCTACAAAGACAACATATTTGATGTTCAAACTCATAAACTTTATTTTTTTTGTTGCAAATAATCATTAACTTTAGAATTTGATGCCAGCAACACGTGACAAAGAAGTTGGGAAAGGTGGCAATAAATACTGATAAAGTTGAGGAATGCTCATCAAACACTTATTTGGAACATCCCACAGGTGTGCAGGCTAATTGGGAACAGGTGGGTGCCATGATTGGGTATAAAAACAGCTTCCCAGAAAATGCTCAGTCTTTCACAAGAAAGGATGGGGGCGAGGTACACCCCTTTGTCCACAACTGCGTGAGCAAATAGTCAAACAGTTTAAGAACAACGTTTCTCAAAGTGCAATTGCAAGAAATTTAGGGATTTCAACATCTACGCTCCATAATATCATCAAAAGGTTCAGAGAATCTGGAGAAATCACTCCACGTAAGCGGCATGGCCGGAAACCAACATTGAATGACCGTGACCTTCCATCCCTCAGACGGCACTGTATCAAAAACCCACATCAATCTCTAAAGGATATCACCACATGGGCTCGGGAACACTTCAGAAAACCACTGTCACTAAATACAGTTGGTCGCTACATCTGTAAGTGCAAGTTAAAGCTCTACTATGCAAAGCCAAAGCCGTTTATCAACAACATCCAATGGGCCCGAGATCATCTAAGATGGACTCGTGCAAAGTGGAAAAGTGTTCTGTGGTCTGACGAGTCCACATTTCAAATTGTTTTTGGAAATATTCGACATTGTGTCATCCGGACCAAAGGGGAAGTGAACCATCCAGACTGTTATCGACGCAAAGTTGAAAAGCCAGCATGTGTGATGGTATGGGGGTGTATTAGTGCCCAAGGCATGGGTAACTTACACATCTGTGAAGGCACCATTAATGCTGAAAGGTACATACAGGTTTTGGAACAACATATGCTGCCATCTAAGCGCCCTGCTTATTTCAGCAAGACAATGCCAAGCCACATTCAGCTTCGTAAAAAAAAGAGTGCGGGTACTTTCCTGGCCCCGCCTGCAGTCCAGACCTGTCTCTCATTGAAAATGTGTGGCGCATTATGAAGCGTAAAATACGACAGCGGAGACCCCCGGACTGTTGAACGACTGAAGCTCTACATAAAACAAGAATGGGAAAGATTTCCACTTTCAAAGCTTCAACAATTAGTTTCCTCAGTTCCCAATCGTTTATTGAGTGTTGTTAAAAGAAAAGGCGATGTAACACAGTGGTGAACATGCCCTTTCCCAACTACTTTGGCACGTGTTGCAGCCATGAAATTCTAAGTTAATTATTATTTGCAAAAAATAAATAAAGTTTGAGTTTGAACATCAAATATGTTGTCTTTGTAGTGCATTCAATTGAATATGGGTTAAATGATTTGCAAATCATTGTATTCCGTTTATATTTACATCTAACACAATTTCCCAACTCATATGGAAACAGGGTTTGTATACAGGTAAAAGCCAGTAAATTAGAATATTTTGAAAAACTTGATTTATTTCAGTAATTGCATTCAAAAGGTGTAACTTGTACATTATATTTATTCATTGCACACAGACTGATGCATTCAAATGTTTATTTCATTTAATTTTGATGATTTGAAGTGGCAACAAATGAAAATCCAAAATTCCGTGTGTCACAAAATTAGAATATTACTTAAGGCTAATACAAAAAAGGGATTTTTAGAAATGTTGGCCAACTGAAAAGTATGAAAATGAAAAATATGAGCATGTACAATACTCAATACTTGGTTGGAGCTCCTTTTGCCTCAATAACTGCGTTAATGCGGCGTGGCATGGAGTCCATGAGTTTCTGGCACTGCTCAGGTGTTATGAGAGCCCAGGTTGCTCTGATAGTGGCCTTCAACTCTTCTGCGTTTTTGGGTCTGGCATTCTGCATCTTCCTTTTCACAATACCCCACAGATTTTCTATGGGGCTAAGGTCAGGGGAGTTGGCGGGCCAATTTAGCACAGAAATACCATGGTCCGTAAACCAGGCACGGGTAGATTTTGCGCTGTGTGCAGGCGCCAAGTCCTGTTGGAACTTGAAATCTCCATCTCCATAGAGCAGGTCAGCAGCAGGAAGCATGAAGTGCTCTAAAACTTGCTGGTAGACGGCTGCGTTGACCCTGGATCTCAGGAAACAGAGTGGACCGACACCAGCAGATGACATGGCACCCCAAACCATCACTGATGGTGGAAACTTTACACTAGACTTCAGGCAACGTGGATCCTGTGCCTCTCCTGTCTTCCTCCAGACTCTGGGACCTCGATTTCCAAAGGAAATGCAAAATTTGCTTTCGTCAGAAAACATGACTTTGGACCACTCAGCAGCAGTCCAGCTGGTGTCGGTCCACTCTGCAGCCGTCTACCAGCAAGTTTTAGAGCACTTCATGCTTCCTGCTGCTGACCTGCTCTATGGAGATGGAGATTTCAAGTTCCAACAGGACTTGGCGCCTGCACACAGCGCAAAATCTACCCGTGCCTGGTTTACGGACCATGGTATTTCTGTTCTAAATTGGCCCGCCAACTCCCCTGACCTTAGCCCCATAGAAAATCTGTGGGGTATTGTATCACTACTGTACTAACATGTGTCCACAATGAGAATGTAAAATGTATACAGAGTAGAAGTGGGGGATGTGCACTTAAACAGCTCAGAGGGCAAGGACCCTGCAGCCCCTGAAAGAGGATGAAAGAGTCAACCCTTGTTAAAAAAAAAAGGGATCTACCAGCATCCACGTAGAAACGCTCTGGCGGACCACATGGCTGAAGGCTATCGCAGTGGGGGCTTGCACGGGGGAGGGGCGTCACCTATGGAGATGTTTATAGGGTAAAGTGAGGTTAGTCGGCGTGACCACGGGAACTTTTTCATTTATCTTCACAATACAGCTAAGAAAAAAATAAAAAATAACAGGCCATCGTGGATACTAATGAGTACACAAGTTGTCCACTCCAACCCAGACGACCCAAACAAATAATTTCTATTCATCGCAGGCAAACTAACGCTAAGCGGGAGAATCTTTCCCCAAATTTGCATGTCATCTGTTTGCTGCACGCGCTGCAGGTGTCGCCGTCAACACAAAAGCTGTTTTCGGCCTCCAGACTGCATATTTTCATTAATGAGCGAGAACAGTGCACCTTGGAATCCTCATTTGTTTTGTTTACGATTACAATAAACTCTTCATACATGATGCTGGGGAATGAACTAAATGTTTCATTGGCTTTCAAAATAAATTGATTTATTTCTTCTTTTAAATATAGGATTTTATACTTGTAAATTTAGACTTTTAATGATAAAATTCTGTCTTATTTTTAGTCCAATCATGATTTTTCTCCCTATTATAATCCCACAACTGTATGCTCGTTAATTTTGGATTTGTTTTATTAAATCATATCTAGTACTTTTTTTGTAAGATGCTGATTTTTTTGTAGTGTGACATGCCGACCTTATGCTTGTGAAATTTGTAATTTTTTCATAAAATTATAGTGTATTTACGGTAAAATGATGATTTTTTTTTCCACTCCAGATTTCAACTAAAAATGCCTTTATCTTGACTTAACCTTTTTCTCTCAAGATTTTTTTCTTGTAAAATTTTTCTCATAGTTTATCATAACTTTTTCCTCTGTTATTAAGAAAAAAAATACTGAAATTTCCCTCAAGATTCCAGAAACGTTCTTTTTTTTTTTTCCTCTCAAAAGGGTATTATAGTAAATGTAATAATGTTATGGTAAAATTGTGACTTTGTACGTCATAATTACTTTTTTCTTTTAAAAATATACAATTTCACAATACAACTTCTACATATTTTGGATTGCTTGATAAAATAAAATTGAAATTTAAATGTTTTTTTCCAAATTTCTTCTTTTTTTAATCTTTAAAGAATGTGACATTTTTTCATTAATTTTCTCTCAAGATTTAATCCTAAATTGTAACTTTTTTGTCATCAAATTACAATTTTTATAAAATTAGTGTATTTACAGTAAAATTATGATTTTTTTTCACTCCAGATTTCAAGTAAAAATGCCTTTATCTTGACTTATCTTTTTTCTCTCAAGATTTTTTTCTTGTAAATTTTTTGTCATAGTTTCTCATAACTTTTTCCTCTGTTATTAAAAAATATATATACTGAAATTTCCCTTAAGATTCCAGTAACTTTCTTTTTTTTTTTTTTTTCCTCTCAAAAGGGTATTATAGTCAATGTAATAATGTTATAGTAAAATTGTGACTTTGTATGTCATAATTACTTTTTTCTTTTAAAAATATACAATTTCACAATACAACTTCTACATATTTTGGATTAATTGATAAAATAAAATTGAAATTGAAATGTTTTTCTCCAAATTTAAACATTGTGACATTTTTTCATATATTTTTTCTCAAGATTTAATCCTAAATTGCAATTTTTTTTGTCATCAAATTACAATTTATCCCTGTAAAATCTGGACTATTTTCTCATAAACAACTTTTTTCTCTCATCAAATGATGACCTAATTCTCATAAAACTACTTTTTTCTCATACAAAAAAAAAATTTAATCAGCTTCAATTACGACTTTTTGGTCAATGATTCCTCACAAAAAACTGAACTTTAATCTGGTAAAATCAATAAATTTATTTTGCAATATTACATTGTTTTCCTTTTAAAATGAAGACTTTATTCTTGCAATGTTTTCATTAATGAGCGAGAACAGTGCACCTTGGAATCCTCATTTGTTTTGTTTATGATTACAATAAACTCTTCATACATGATGCTGAGGAATGAACTAAATGTTTCATTGGCTTTCAAAATAAATGGATTTATTTTCTCTTTTAAATATAGGATTTTATACTTGTAAATTTAGACTTTTAATGATAAAAATGTTGTCATATTTTTAGTCCAATCATGTTTTTCACAAATGTAATTTATGATTTGTTTTATTAAATTATATCTAATATTTTAGTAATCTTTTTTGTAAGATGCTGATTTTTTGTTGTGACCTTATGCTTGTGAAATTTGTAATTTTTTAAATAAAATTATAGTGTAATTACAGTAAAATTATGATTTTTTTTTCACTCCAGATTTCAACTAAAAATGCCTTTATCTTGACTTGACTTTTTTATCAAGTTTTTTTTTTCTTGTAAAATTTTTCTCATAGTTTCTCATAACTTTTTCCTCTGTTATTAAATATATATACTGAAATTTCCCTCAAGATTTCAGTAACTTTCTTTTTTTTCCTCTCAATAGGGTATTATAGTCATTGTAATAATGTTATGGTAAAATTGTGACTTTGTACGTCATAATTACTTTCTTCTTTTAAAAATATACAATTTTACCATACAACTTCTACATATTTTGTATTGCTTAATAAAATGAAATTGAAATGTTTTTCTCCAAATTTAAACATTGTGACATTTTTTCATACATTTTCTCTCAAGATTGAATCCTAAATTGCAACTTTTTGGTCATCAAATTACAATTTATCCCTGTAAAATCTGGACTATTTTCTCATAAACAACTTTTTTCACTCATCAAATGATGACCTAATTCTCATAAAACTACTTTTTTCTCATACAAATATTTTTTTTTATCAGCGTCAATTACGACTTTTTGGTCAATGATTCCTCACAAAAAACTGAAGTTTAATCTGGTAAAATCAATAAATTTATTTTGCAATATTACATTGTTTTCCTTTTAAAATGAAGACTTTATCCTTGCAATGTTTTCATTAATGAGCGAGAACAGTGCACCTTGGAATCCTCATTTGTTTTGTTTACGATTACAATAAACTCGTCATACATGATGCTGGGGAATGAACTAAATGTTTCATTGGCTTTCAAAATAAATTGATTTATTTTCTCTTTTAAATATAAGATTTTTTTAATTGTAAATTTAGACTTTTTATGATAAAATTGTCGTATTTTTAGTCCAATCATGTTTTTCACAAATGTAATTTATGATTTGTTTTATTAAATCATATCTAGTAGTTTAGTAATGTAATTTTTCTCTTTTTTTGTAAGATCCTGATTTTTTGTGTGACACGCCGACCTTATGCTTGTGAAATTTGTAATTTTTTTTTTATAAAGTTAGTGTATTTACAGTAAAATTAAGATTATTTTCACTCCAGATTTTAACTAAAAACGCTTTTATCTTGACTTAACTTTTTTTCTTGTGCATTTTTTGTCATAGCTTCTCATAACTTTTTCCTCTTCTTTAAAAAAAGAAAATACTGAAATTTCCCTCAAGATTTCAATAACTTTCTTTTTTTCCCTCTCAAAAGGGTATTATAGTGATTGTAATAATGTTATGGTAAAATTGTGACTTTGTACGTCATAATTACGTTTTTCTTTTAAAAATATACAATTTCACAATACAACTTCTACATATTTTGTATTGCTTAATAAAATGAAATTGAAATGTTTTTCTCCAAATTTCTTCTTTTTTTTTAAAATCTTTGAACATTGTGACATTTTTTCATACATTTTCTCTCAAGATTTAATCCTAAATTGCAACTTTTTTGTCATCAAATTACAATTTTTATAAAATTAGTGTATTTACAGTAAAATTATGATTTTTTTTCACTCCAGATTTCAACTAAAAATGCCTTTATCTTGACTTATCTTTTTTCTCTCAAGATTTTTTTCTTGTAAATTTTTTGTCATAGTTTATCTTAACTTTTTCCTCTGTTATTAAACAAAATAATACTGAAATTTCCCTCAAGATTCCAGAAACTTTCTTTTTTTTTTTCTTCTCAAAAGGGTATTATATAGTCATTGTAATAATGTCATGGTAAAATTGTGACTTTGTACGTCATAATTACGTTTTTCTTTTAAAAATATACAATTTTTCCATACAACTTCTACATATTTTGTATTGCTTAATAAAATAAAATTGAAATTGAAATGTTTTTCTCCAAATTAATTTCTTCTTCTTTTTTTTTAAATCTTTGAACATTGTGACATTTTTTCATTAATTTTCTCTCAAGATTTAATCCTAAATTGCAACTTTTTTGTCATCAAATTACAATTTATCCCTGTAAAATCTGGACTATTTTCTCATAAACAACTTTTTTCACTCATCAAATGATGACCTAATTCTCATCAAACTACTTTTTTCTCATACAGAAAAAACTTTAGTCAGCTAAAATTATGACTTTTTGGTCACAAAAAACTGAACTTTAATCTGGTAAAATCAATAAGTTTATTTTGCAATATTACATTTTTTTCCTTTTAAAATGAAGACTTTATTCTTGCAATGTTTTCATTAATGAGCGAGAACAGTGCACCTTGGAATCCTCTTTTGTTTTGTTTACGATTACAATAAACTCTTCATACATGATGCTGGGGAATGAACTAAATGTTTCATTGGCTTTCAAAATAAATGGATTTATTTTCTCTTTTAAATATAGGATTTTATACTTGTACATTTAGACTTTAAATGATAAAATTCTGTCGTATTTTTAGTCCAATCGTGATTTTCCCCCCTATTATAATCCCACAAATGTATGCTCGTTAATTTTGGATTTGTTTTATTAAATCATATCTAGTAGTTTAGTAGTCATTTTTCTTTTTTTTTGTAAGATGCTGATTTTTTTTGTGTGACATGCCGACCTTATGCTTGTGAAATTTGTAATTTTTTCATAAAATTATTGTGTATTTACAGTAAAATTATGATTTTTTTTCACTCCAGATTTCAACTAAAAATGCCTTTATCTTGACTTAACTTTTTTCTCTCAAGATTTTTTTCTTGTAAAATTTTATAGTTTATCATAACTTTTTCCTCTGCTTTAAAAAAAAAAAAATACTGAAATTTCCCTCAAGATTCCAGTAACTTTCTTTTTTTTTTTTTTTTTTCCTCTCAAAAGGGTATTATAGTCAATGTAATAATGTTATGGTAAAATTGTGACTTTGTACGTCATAATTACGTTTTTCTTTTAAAAATATAAAATTTTTCCATACAACTTCTACATATTTTGTATTGCTTAATAAAATGAAATTGAAATGTTTTTCTCCAAATTTCTTCTTTTTTTTTAAATCTTTGAACATTGTGACATTTTTTCATACATTTTCTCTCAAGATTTAATCCTAAATTGTAACTTTTTTGTCATCAAATTACAATTTTTATAAAATTAGTGTATTTACAGTAAAATTATGATTTTTTTTTCACTCCAGATTTCAACTAAAAATGCCTTTATCTTGACTTAACTTTTTTCTCTCAAGATTTTTTTCTTGTAAAATTTTATAGTTTATCATAACTTTTTCCTCTGCTTTAAAAAAAAAAAAATACTGAAATTTCCCTCAAGATTCCAGTAACTTTCTTTTTTTTTTTTTTTTTCCTCTCAAAAGGGTATTATAGTCATTGTAATAATGTTATGGTAAAATTGTGACTTTGTACGTCATAATTACGTTTTTCTTTTAAAAATATAAATTTTTTCCATACAACTTCTACATATTTTGTATTGCTTAATAAAATGAAATTGAAATGTTTTTCTCCAAATTTCTTCTTTTTTTTTTAAATCTTTGAACATTGTGACATTTTTTCATACATTTTCTCTCAAGATTTAATCCTAAATTGTAACTTTTTTGTCATCAAATTACAATTTTTATAAAATTAGTGTATTTACAGTAAAATTATGATTTTTTTTTACTCCAGATTTCAACTAAAAATGCCTTTATCTTGACTTGACTTTTTTATCAAGTTTTTTTTTCTTGTAAAATTTTTCTCATAGTTTCTCATAACTTTTTCCTCTGTTATTAAAAAAAATTACTGAAATTTCCCTCAAGATTTCAGTAACTTTCTTTTTATTTTCCTCTCAAAAGGGTATTATAGTCATTGTAATAATGTTATGGTAAAATTGTGTCTTTGTACGTCAGAATTACTTTCTTCTTTTAAAAATATACCATTTTACCATACAACTTCTACATATTTTGTATTGCTTAATAAAATAAAATTGAAATTGAAATGTTTTTCTCCAAATTTAAACATTCTGACATTTTTTCATATATTTTTTCTCAAGATTTTTTTCTTGTAAAATTTTTCTCATAGTTTATCATAACTTTTTCCTCTGTTATTAAAAAAAATAATACTGAAATTTCCCTCAAGATTCCAGAAACGTTCTTTTTTTTTTTTTCCTCTCAAAAGGGTATTATAGTCATTGTAATAATGTTATGGTAAAATTGTGACTTTGTACGTCATAATTACTTCTTTTTTTTTAAATATACAATTTTACCATACAACTTCTACATATTTTGCATTGCTTGATAAAATAAAATTGAAATGTTTTTCTCCAAATTTCTTCTTTTTTTTTAAATCTTTAAACATTGTGACATTTTTTCCTTTAATTTTTTTCTCAAGATTTAATCCTAAATTGCAACTTTTTTGTCATCAAATTACAATTTTTATAAAATTAGTGTATTTACAGTAAAATTAAGATTATTTTCACTCCAGATTTTAACTAAAAACGCTTTTATCTTGACTTAACTTTTTTTCTTGTGCATTTTTTGTCATAGTTTCTCATAACTTTTTCCTCTGCTTTAAAAAAAAGAAAATACTGAAATTTCCCTCAAGATTTCAATAATTTTCTTTTTTTTCCTCTCAATATCTGTAATAATGTTATGGTAAAATGTTGACTATAGTCATTGTAATAATGTTATGGTAAAATTGTGACTTTGTACGTCATAATTACTTTTTTCTTTTAAAAATATACAATTTTTTCAGACAACTTCTACATATTTTGCATTGCTTAATAAAATAAAATTGAAATTGAAATGTTTTTCTCCAATTTTTTTTTTTTTTTTTTTTTTTTAATCTTTGAACATTGTGACATTTTTTCATTAATTTTCTCTCAAGATTTAATCCTAAATTGCAAATTTTTTTTGTCATCGAATTACAATTCATCCCTGTAAAATCTGGACTAATTTCTCATAAACAACTTTTTTCACTCATCAAATGATGCCCTTTTTCTCATACAAAAAAAAACTGTAATCAACTAAAATTACGACTTTTTGGTCAATGATTCCTCACAAAAAACTGAACTTTAATCTGGTAAAATCAATAAGTTTATTTTGCAATATTACATTATTTTCCTTTTAAAATGAAGACTTTATTCTTGCAATGTTTTCATTAATGAGAGAGAACAGTGCACCTTGGAATCCTCATTTGTTTTGTTTACGATTACAATAAACTCTTCATACATGATGCTGGGGAATGAACTAAATGTTTCATTGGCTTTCAAAATAAATGGATTTATTTTCTCTTTTAAATATAGGATTTTATACTTGTAAATTTAGACTTTTAATGATAAAATTCTGTTCTATTTTTAGTCCTATCATGATTTTTCTCCCTATTATAATCCCACAAATGTATGCTCTTTAATTTTGGATTTGTTTTATTAAATCATATCTAGTAGTTTAGTAATGCAATTTTTCTCTTTTTTTGTAAGATGCTGATTTTTTTGTGTGACATGCCGACCTTATGCTTGTGAAATTTGTATTTTTTTTAATAAAATTAGTGTATTTACAGTAAAATTAAGATTCTTTTCACTCCAGATTTTAACTAAAAACGCCTTTATCTTGACTTAACTTTTTTTCTTGTGCATTTTTTGTCATAGTTTCTCATAACTTTTTCCTCTGCTTTAAAAAAAGAAAATACTGAAATTTCCCTCAAGATTTCAATAACTTTCTTTTTTTTTCCTCTCAAAAGGGTATTATAGTCATTGTAATAATGTTATGGTAAAATTGTGACTTTGTACGTCATAATTACTTTCTTCTTTTAAAAATATACAATTTTACCATACAACTTGCATAATAAAATAAAATTGAAATTGAAATGTTTTTCTCCAAATGTCTTCTTTTTTTTTAAATCTTTAAACATTGTGACATTTTTTCATATATTTTTTCTCAAGATTTAATCCTAAATTGCAACTTTTTTGTCATCAAATTACAATTTATCCCTGTAAAATCTGGACTATTTTCTCATAAACAACTTTTTTCACTCATCAAATGATGACCTAATTCTCATAAAACTACTTTTTTCTCATACAATTTTTTTTTTTTTTTTTTTATCAGCTTCAATTACGACTTTTTGGTCAATGATTCCTCACAAAAAACTGAACTTTAATCTGGTAAAATCAATAAGTTTATTTTGCAATATTAAATTTTTTTTCCTTTTAAAATTTTATTAAATTATATCTAGTAGTTTAGTAATGTAATTTTTCCCTTTTTTTGTAAGATGCTGATTTTTTTTCGTGACATGCCGACCTTATGCTTGTGAAATTTGTAATTTCTTTTTATAAAATTAGTGTATTTACAGTAAAATTAAGATTCTTTTCACTCCAGATTTTAACTAAAAACGCCTTTATCTTGACTTAACTTTTTTTCTTGTGCATTTTTTGTCAGTTTCTCATAACTTTTTCCTCTGCTTTAAAAAAAAGAAAATACTGAAATTTCCCTCAAGATTTCAATAATTTTCTTTTTTTTCCTCTCAATATCTGTAATAATGTTATGGTAAAATTGTGACTTTGTACGTCATAATTACTTTTTTCTTTTAAAAATATACAAATTTTCCATACAACTTCTACATATTTTGTATTGCTTAATAAAATAAAATTGAAATTGAAATGTTTTTCTCCAAATTTTTTTTTTTTTTTTTTTTTTAATCTTTGAACATTGTGACATTTTTTCATTAATTTTCTCTCAAGATTTAATCCTAAATTGCAACTTTTTTGTCATCAAATTACAATTTATCCCTGTAAAATCTGGACTATTTTCTCATAAACAACTTTTTTCTCTCATCAAATGATGACCTCATTCTCATAAAACTACTTTTTTCTCATACAATTTTTTTTTTTAATCAGCTTCAATTACGACTTTTGGTCAATGATTCCTCACAAATCAATGAACTTTAATCTGGTAAAATCAATAAGTTTATTTTGCAATATTACATTCTTTTCCTTTTAAAATGAAGACTTTATTTTTGCAATGTTTTCATTAATGAGAGAGAACAGTGCACCTTGGAATCCTCATTTGTTTTGTTTACGATTACAATAAACTCTTCATACATGATGCTGGGGAATGAACTAAATGTTTCATTGGCTTTCAAAATAAATTGATTTATTTTCTCTTTTAAATATAGGATTTTATACTTGTAAATTTAGACTTTAAATGATAAAATTCTGTCATATTTTTAGTCCAATCATGTTTTTCACAAATGTAATTTATGATTTGTTTTATTAAATTATATCTAATAGTTTAGTAATCTTTTTTTGTAAGATGCTGATTTTTTGTTGTGAAATTTGTAATTTTTTAAATAAAATTATAGTGTAATTACAGTAAAATTATGATTTTTTTCACTCCAGATTGCAACTAAAAATGCCTTTATCTTGACTTGACTTTTTTATCAAGTTTTTTTTTCTTGTAAAATTTTTCTCATAGTTTCTCATAACTTTTTCCTCTGCTTTAAAAAAAGAAAATACTGAAATTTCCCTCAAGATTTCAATAACTTTCTTTTTTTTCCCTCTCAAAAGGGTATTATAGTCATTGTAATAATGTTATGGTAAAATTGTGACTTTGTACGTCATAATTACTTTCTTCTTTTAAAAATATACAATTTCAAAATACAACTTCTACATATTTTGGATTAATTGATAAAATAAAATTGAAATTGGAATGTTTTTCTCCAAATTTCTTCTTTTTTTTAATCTTTAAACAATGTGACATTTTTTCATCCATTTTCTCTTAAGATTTAATCCTAAAATGCAACTTTGTTGTCATCAAATTACAATTTTTATAAAATTTGTGTATTTACAGTAAAATTAACATTATTTTCACTCCAGATTTTAACTAAAAACGCCTTTATCTTGACTTAACTTTTTTTCTTGTGCATTTTTTGTCATAGTTTCTCATAACTTTTTCCTCTGCTTTAAAAAAAAAAATACTGAAATTTCCCTCAAGACTTCAATAACTTTATTTTTTTTCCTCTCAAAAGGGTATTATAGTCATTGTAATAATGTTATGGTAAAATTGTGACTTTGTACGTCATAATTACTTTTTTCTTTTAAAAATATACAATTTTACCATACAACTTGCTTAATAAAATAAAATTTAAATTTAAATGTTTATCTCCAAATTTCTTCTTCTTTTTAATCTTTAAATAATGTGACATTTGTTCATACATTTTCTTCACACATTGTGAAATTTGTAATTTTTTCATAAAATTATAGTGTAATTACAGTAAAATTATGATTTTTTTCACTCCAGATTTCAACTAAAAATGCCTTTATCTTGACTTGACTTTTTTATCAAGTTTTTTTTTCTTGTAAAATTTTTCTCATAGTTTCTCATAACTTTTTCCTCTGTTATTAAAAAAGAATTACTGAAATTTCCCTCAAGATTTCAGTAACTTTCTTTTTTTTCCTCTCAAAAGGGTATTATAGTCATTGTAATAATGTTATGGTAAAATTTTGACTTTGTACGTCATAATTCCTTTTTTTTTTTTTAAATATACAATTTTACCATACAACTTCTACATATTTTGTATTGCTTGATAAAATAAAATTGAAATGTTTTTCTCCAAATTTCTTCTTTTTTTTAAAAAATCTTTAAACATTGTGACATTTTTTCCTTTAATTTTTTTCTCAAGATTTAATTCTAAATTGCAACTTTTTTGTCATCAAATTACAATTTTTATAAAATTAGTGTATTTACAGTAAAATTAAGATTATTTTCACTCCAGATTTTAACTAAAAACGCTTTTATCTTGACTTAACTTTTTTTCTTGTGCATTTTTTGTCATAGTTTCTCATAACTTTTTCCTCTGCTTTAAAAAAAGAAAATACTGAAATTTCCCTCAAGATTTCAATAATTTTCTTTTTTTTCCTCTCAATATCTGTAATAATGTTATGGTAAAATTGTGACTTTGTACGTCATAATTACTTTTTTCTTTTAAAAATATACAATTTTTCCATACAACTTCTACATATTTTGTATTGCTTAATAAAATAAAATTGAAATTGAAATGTTTTTCTCCAAATTTCTTCTTTTTTTTTTAAATCTTTAAACATTGTGACATTTTTTCATATATTTTTTCTCAAGATTTAATCCTAAATTGCAACTTTTTTGTCATCAAATTACAATTTATCCCTGTAAAATCTGGACTATTTTCTCATAAACAACTTTTTTCACTCATCAAATGATGACCTCATTCTCATACAAAAAAAATTTAATCAGCTTCAATTACGACTTTTTGGTCAATGATTCCTCACAAAAAACTGAACTTTAATCTGGTAAAATCAATAAGTTTATTTTGCAATATTACATTATTTTCCTTTTAAAATGAAGACTTTATTCTTGCAATGTTTTCATTAATGAGAGAGAACAGTGCACCTTGGAATCCTCATTTGTTTTGTTTACGATTACAATAAACTCTTCATACATGATGCTGGGGAATGAACTAAATGTTTCATTGGCTTTCAAAATAAATTGATTTATTTTCTCTTTTAAATATAGGATTTTATACTTTATAAATTTAGACTTTTAATGATAAAATTCTGTCGTATTTTTAGTCCAATCATGTTTTTCACAAATGTAATTTATGCTTTGTTTTATTAAATTATATCTAATAGTTTAGTAATCTTTTTTTGTAAGATGCTGATTTTTTGTTGTGACCTTATGCTTGTGAAATTTGTAATTTTTTAAATAAAATTATAGTGTAATTTCAGTAAAATTATGATTTTTTTCACTTTTTTTTTGACTTTTTTATCAAAGTTTTTTTTTTCTTGTAAAATTTTTCTCATAGTTTCTCATAACTTTTTCCTCTGCTTTAAAAAAAGAAAATACTGAAATTTCCCTCAAGATTTCAATAACTTTCTTTTTTTTTCCTCTCAAAAGGGTATTATAGTCAATGTAATAATGTTATGGTAAAATTGTGACTTTGTACGTCATAATTACTTTCTTCTTTTAAAAATATACAATTTTACCATACAACTTGCTTAATAAAATAAAATTTAAATTTAAATGTTTATCTCCAAATTTCTTCTTCTTTTTAATCTTTAAATAATGTGACATTTGTTCATACATTTTCTTCACACATTGTGAAATTTGTAATTTTTTCATAAAATTATAGTGTATTTACAGTAAAATTATGATTTTTTTTCACTCCAGATTTCAACTAAAAATGCCTTTATCTTGACTTGACTTTTTTATCAAGTTTTTTTTTCTTGTAAAATTTTTCTCATAGTTTCTCATAACTTTTTCCTCTGTTATTAAAAAAGAATTACTGAAATTTCCCTCAAGATTTCAGTAACTTTCTTTTTTTTCCTCTCAAAAGGGTATTATAGCCATTGTAATAATGTTATGGTAAAATTGTGTCTTTGTACGTCATAATTACTTTCTTCTTTTAAAAATATACCATTTTACCATACAACTTCTACATATTTTGTATTGCTTAATAAAATAAAATTGAAATGTTTTTCTCCAAATTTAAACATTGTGACATTTTTTTAAATATTTTTTCTCAAGATTTAATCCTAAATTGCAACTTTTTTGTCATCAAATTACAATGTATCCCTGTAAAATCTGGACTATTTTCTCATAAACAACTTTTTTCACTCATCAAATGATGACCTAATTCTCATAAAACTATTTTTTTCTCATACAAATATTTTTTTTTATCAGCGTCAATTACGACTTTTTGGTCAATGATTTCTCACAAAAAACTGAACTTTAATCTGGTAAAATCAATAAGTTTATTTTGCAATATTACATTTTTTTCCTTTTAAAATGAAGACTTTATTCTTGCAATGTTTTCATTAATGAGCGAGAACAGTGCACCTTGGAATCCTCATTTGTTTTGTTTACGATTACAATAAACTCTTCATACATGATGCTGGGGAATGAACTAAATGTTTCATTGGCTTTCAAAATAAATTGATTTATTTCTTCTTTTAAATATAGGATTTTAAACTTGTAAATTTAGACTTTTAATGATAAAATGCTGTCATATTTTTAGTCCAATCATGTTTTTCACAAATGTAATTTATGATTTGTTTTATTAAATCATATCTAGTAGTTTAGTAATGCAATTTTTCTCTTTTTTTGTAAGATGCTGATTTTTTTCGTGACATGCCGACCTTATGCTTGTGAAATTTGTAATTTAAAAAAAATAAAATTAGTGTATTTACAGTAAAATTAACATTATTTTCACTCCAGATTTTAACTAAAAACGCCTTTATCTTGACTTAACTTTTTTTCTTGTGCATTTTTTGTCATAGTTTCTCATAACTTTTTCCCTCAAGATGTCAATAACTTTCTTTTTTTCCTCTCAAAAGGGTATATAGTCATTGTTATAATGTTATGGTAAAATTGTGACTTTGTACGCCATAATTACTTTCTTCTTTTAAAAATATACAATTTTTCCATACAACTTCTACATATTTTGTATTGCTTAATAAAATTTCTTTTTTTTTTTTTTTAATCTTTGAACATTGGGACATTTTTTCATTAATTTTCTCTCAAGATTTAATCCTAAATTGCAATTTTTTTTGTCATCAAATTACAATTTATCCCTGTAAAATCTGGACTATTTTCTCATAAACAACTTTTTTCACTCATCAAATGATGACCTAATTCTCATCATTTGTTTTATTAAATCATATCTAGTAGTTTAGTAATGTAATTGTTCTCTTTTTTTGTAAAATGCTGATTTTTTTTCGTGACATGCCGACCTTATGCTTGTGAAATTTGTAATTTTTTTAAAATAAAATTAGTGTATTTACAGTAAAATTAAGATTATTTTCACTCCTAAACTAAAAACTAAAAACGCTTTTATCTTGACTTAACTTTTTTTCTTGTGCATTTTTTGTCGTAGTTTCTCATAACTTTTTCCTCTGCCTTAAAAAAAGAAAATACTGAAATTTCCCTCAAGATTTCAATAACTTTCTTTTTTTCCCTCTCAATATCTGTAATAATGTTATGGTAAAATTGTGACTTTGTACGTCATAATTACTTTTTTCTTTTAAAAATATACAATTTTACCATACAACTTCTACATATTTTGTATTGCTTAATAAAATAAAATTGAAATTGAAATGTTTTTCTCCAAATTTCTTCTTTTTTTTTTTTTAATCTTTGAACATTGTGACATTTTTTCATTAATTTTCTCTCAAGATTTAATCCTAAATTGCAATTTTTTTTGTCATCAAATTACAATTTATCCCTGTAAAATCTGGACTATTTTCTCATAAACAACTTTTTTCACTCATCAAATGACATACTTGCCAACCTTGAGACCTCTGATTTCGGGAGGGGGTGGGCGGGGTCGGGGTGGGACGGGGGCGTGGCTGGGGGCGTGGTTGGGGGTGTGGCTAAAAGGGGAGGCGTATATTTACAGCTAGAATTCACCAAGTCAAGTATTTCAAATATATATATATATATATATATATATATATATATATATATATATGTATATGTATATATATATATATATATATATATATATAAGAAATACTTGACGTTCAGTGAATTCTAGCTATATATATATATATATATATATATATATAAAATAAATACTTGAATTTCAGTGTTCATTTATTTACACATATACACACACATAACACTCATCTACTCATTGTTGAGTTAAGGGTTGAATTGTCCATCCTTGTTCTATTCTCTGTCACTATTTTGCTAACCATGCTGAACACCCTCTCTGATGATGCATTGCTGTGTGGCACGCACAAAAGTGCTTTCATCAAATGCACTAGATGGCAGTATTGTCCTGTTTAAGAGTGTCACAACATTGCTGTTTACGGCAGACAAACTGCTTTACGGTATACAAAAACGTGACTGCTGTTGTTGTGTGTTGTTGCCGCGCTGGGAGGACGTTAATGAAACTGCCTAACAATAAACCCATGAGGACCTGAGTCCGCCTGAATTTCGGGAGATTTTCGGGAGAAAATTTGTTCCGGGAGGTTTTCGGGAGAGGCGCTGAATTTCGGGAGTCTCCCGGAAAATCCGGGAGGGTTGGCAAGTATGTCAAATGATGACCTAATTCTCATAAAACTACTTTTTTTTCAATACAAAAAAAACTGTAATCAGCTAAAATTATGACTTTTTGGTCAATGATTCCTCACAAAAAAACTAAACTTTAATCTGGGAAAATCAAGAAGTTTATTTTGCAATATTAAAAATGTTTTCCTTTTAAAATGAAGACTTTATTCTTGCAATGTTTACAACTTTTTTTCCTCATAAAACAACCACATTTTTTTGTAAAAATCTGAATTTTTTGTCTCCTAGAATTGAATCCTTGTAAAATTAAAACCCATCCATCCATCCATTTTCTACCGCTTATTCCCTTTTTGGGGGTAGCGGGGGGGCTGGAGCTTATCTCAGCTACAATCGGGCGGAAGGCCTTTTCACCCTGGACAAGTCGCCACCTCATCGCAGGGCCAGATTGTACGTTTTAAAATGCTTATTATTGTAGCAATATGGTTGTTAAAGTTAAGGATTCGGTGGGGATTTCTGATCATTTGTGAGGGCACCAAAGGGATAATATTAACGTTTGTCGAGGCAGGAACCCATTATTGATATTTACATTGTTCCTTATGGAGAAATTTGCTTCACTATACCAACTTTTCCATTCACCAACCCTGTTCAAGACCCGAGAAAACATTTAAGGCTGGATTGTATGGGAGAGACCACACGGTTGTCCTAACAGCATACTTGCCAACCATTTTCTCTAAATGCATGACGTGTTCCTCGCAATGTTAAGACAATATACGACCCTAATCCCCCTCTCGGGATATATAATGTGCTATATGTGCTAATTCTGACTTTATTAACGTAATGGTATGATTTTTATTGTCGCGCTATTTCACTTTTTTTGGCAAGGTTCCTGGTTTTAGTGTGGAAAGAGCGGTGTGCTCCACAAGAATGTCAGCCGACTATTGATATTTATTTAAGTGCCGTAGTATCAGGCGGAGCGAGGCAAGCAAAAGAAGCGGTCATCGATCATCTCTGCCGCTTCCCCGAGGGAAGCCGCATGTAGCCGACGAGGCAGGTGGCTGTCAGAAACATACCAGCTGATCTCCGTCACGTTTGACCTGTTGCTCTTTGACCCTTGCATTGTTTCCACTCAACACCGACAACACATTCTTGTCTTCTCAACAATTCAGTATGACTTGGAAAAAAATCTGACTGTTTTAAATGCAGGAATCACGCTTTCAAGTTTGAGGCTTCACGCTTTAAAGCATATTTTACACATTTTTGGCCTTTTTTTAGCAAAACAAACCGCTAATCAATCAATCAATCAATCAATCTTTATTTATATAGCCCTAAATCACAAGTGTCTCAAAGGGCTGCACAAGCCACAACGACATCCTCGGTACAAAGCCCACATAAGGGCAAGGAAAAACTCACCCCAGTGGGACGTCGATGTGAATGACTATGAGAAACCTTGGAGAGGACCGCATATGTGGGTAACCCCCCCCCCCCCTCTAGGGGAGACCGAAAGCAATGGATGTCGAGTGGGTCTGACACAATATTGTGAGAGTCCAGTCCATAGTGGATCCAACATAATAGTAAGAGTCCAGTCCATAGTGGATCCAACATAATGGTAAGAGTCCAGTCCATAGTGGATCCAACATAATAGTAAGAGTCCAGTCCATAGTGGATCTAACATAATATTGTGAGAGTACAGTCCATAGTGGATCCAACATAATAGTAAGAGTCCAGTCCATAGTGGATCCAACATAATAGTAAGAGTCCAGTCCATAGTGGATCCAACATAATAGTAAGAGTCCAGTCCATAGTGGATCCAACATAATAGTAAGAGTCCAGTCCATAGTGGATCTAACATAATATTGTGAGAGTACAGTCCATAGTGGATCCAACATAATAGTAAGAGTCCAGTCCATAGTGGATCCAACATAATAGTAAGAGTCCAGTCCATAGTGGATCCAACATAATAGTAAGAGTCCAGTCCATAGTGGATCCAACATAATAGTAAGAGTCCAGTCCATAGTGGATCCAACATAATAGTAAGAGTCCAGTCCATAGTGGATCTAACATAATATTGTGAGAGTACAGTCCATAGTGGATCCAACATAATAGTAAGAGTCCAGTCCATAGTGGATCCAACATAATAGTAAGAGTCCAGTCCATAGTGGATCCAACATAATAGTAAGAGTCCAGTCCATAGTGGATCCAACATAATAGTAAGAGTCCAGTCCATAGTGGATCTAACATAATAGTGAGAGTACAGTCCATAGTGGATCCAACATAATAGTAAGAGTACAGTCCATAGTGGATCCAACATAATAGTAAGAGTCCAGTCCATAGTGGATCCAACATAATAGTAAGAGTCCAGTCCATAGTGGATCCAACATAATAGTAAGAGTCCAGTCCATAGTGGATCCAACATAATAGTAAGAGTCCAGTCCATAGTGGATCCAACATAATAGTAAGAGTCCAGTCCATAGTGGATCCAACATAATAGTAAGAGTCCAGTCCATAGTGGATCCAACATAATAGTAAGAGTCCAGTCCATAGTGGATCCAACATAATAGTAAGAGTCCAGTCCATAGTGGATCCAACATAATAGTAAGAGTCCAGTCCATAGTGGATCCAACATAATAGTAAGAGTCCAGTCCATAGTGGATCCAACATAATAGTAAGAGTCCAGTCCATAGTGGATCCAACATAATAGTAAGAGTCCAGTCCATAGTGGATCCAACATAATAGTAAGAGTCCAGTCCATAGTGGATCCAACATAATAGTGAGAGTCCAGTCCATAGTGGATCCAACATAATAGTAAGAGTCCAGTCCATAGTGGATCCAACATAATAGTAAGAGTCCAGTCCATAGTGGATCCAACATAATAGTAAGAGTCCAGTCCATAGTGGATCCAACATAATAGTAAGAGTCCAGTCCATAGTGGATCCAACATAATAGTAAGAGTCCAGTCCATAGTGGATCTAACATAATAGTGAGAGTACAGTCCATAGTGGATCCAACATAATAGTAAGAGTCCAGTCCATAGTGGATCCAACATAATAGTAAGAGTCCAGTCCATAGTGGATCCAACATAATAGTAAGAGTCCAGTCCATAGTGGATCCAACATAATAGTAAGAGTCCAGTCCATAGTGGATCCAACATAATAGTAAGAGTCCAGTCCATAGTGGATCCAACATAATAGTAAGAGTCCAGTCCATAGTGGATCCAACATAATAGTAAGAGTCCAGTCCATAGTGGATCCAACATAATAGTAAGAGTCCAGTCCATAGTGGATCCAACATAATAGTAAGAGTCCAGTCCATAGTGGATCTAACATAATATTGTGAGAGTACAGTCCATAGTGGATCCAACATAATAGTAAGAGTCCAGTCCATAGTGGATCCAACATAATAGTAAGAGTCCAGTCCATAGTGGATCCAACATAATAGTAAGAGTCCAGTCCATAGTGGATCCAACATAATAGTAAGAGTCCAGTCCATAGTGGATCCAACATAATAGTAAGAGTCCAGTCCATAGTGGATCCAACATAATAGTAAGAGTCCAGTCCATAGTGGATCCAACATAATAGTAAGAGTCCAGTCCATAGTGGATCCAACATAATAGTGAGAGTCCAGTCCATAGTGGATCCAACATAATAGTAAGAGTCCAGTCCATAGTGGATCCAACATAATAGTAAGAGTCCAGTCCATAGTGGATTCAACATAATAGTAAGAGTCCAGTCCATAGTGGATCCAACATAATAGTAAGAGTCCAGTCCATAGTGGATCCAACATAATAGTAAGAGTCCAGTCCATAGTGGATCCAACATAATAGTAAGAGTCCAGTCCATAGTGGATCCAACATAATAGTAAGAGTCCAGTCCATAGTGGATCCAACATAATAGTAAGAGTCCAGTCCATAGTGGATCCAACATAATAGTAAGAGTCCAGTCCATAGTGGATCCAACATAATAGTAAGAGTCCAGTCCATAGTGGATCTAACATAATATTGTGAGAGTACAGTCCATAGTGGATCCAACATAATAGTAAGAGTCCAGTCCATAGTGGATCCAACATAATAGTAAGAGTCCAGTCCATAGTGGATCCAACATAATAGTAAGAGTCCAGTCCATAGTGGATCCAACATAATAGTAAGAGTCCAGTCCATAGTGGATCCAACATAATAGTAAGAGTCCAGTCCATAGTGGATCCAACATAATAGTAAGAGTCCAGTCCATAGTGGATCTAACATAATATTGTGAGAGTACAGTCCATAGTGGATCCAACATAATAGTAAGAGTCCAGTCCATAGTGGATCCAACATAATAGTAAGAGTCCAGTCCATAGTGGATCCAACATAATAGTAAGAGTCCAGTCCATAGTGGATCCAACATAATAGTAAGAGTCCAGTCCATAGTGGATCCAACATAATAGTAAGAGTCCAGTCCATAGTGGATCCAACATAATAGTAAGAGTCCAGTCCATAGTGGATCCAACATAATAGTAAGAGTCCAGTCCATAGTGGATCCAACATAATAGTAAGAGTCCAGTCCATAGTGGATCTAACATAATATTGTGAGAGTACAGTCCATAGTGGATCCAACATAATAGTAAGAGTCCAGTCCATAGTGGATCCAACATAATAGTAAGAGTCCAGTCCATAGTGGATCCAACATAATAGTAAGAGTCCAGTCCATAGTGGATCCAACATAATAGTAAGAGTCCAGTCCATAGTGGATCTAACATAATATTGTGAGAGTACAGTCCATAGTGGATCCAACATAATAGTAAGAGTCCAGTCCATAGTGGATCCAACATAATAGTAAGAGTCCAGTCCATAGTGGATCCAACATAATAGTAAGAGTCCAGTCCATAGTGGATCCAACATAATAGTAAGAGTCCAGTCCATAGTGGATCCAACATAATAGTAAGAGTCCAGTCCATAGTGGATCCAACATAATAGTAAGAGTCCAGTCCATAGTGGATCCAACATAATAGTAAGAGTCCAGTCCATAGTGGATCTAACATAATATTGTGAGAGTACAGTCCATAGTGGATCCAACATAATAGTAAGAGTCCAGTCCATAGTGGATCCAACATAATAGTAAGAGTCCAGTCCATAGTGGATCCAACATAATAGTAAGAGTCCAGTCCATAGTGGATCCAACATAATAGTAAGAGTCCAGTCCATAGTGGATCCAACATAATAGTAAGAGTCCAGTCCATAGTGGATCCAACATAATAGTAAGAGTCCAGTCCATAGTGGATCCAACATAATAGTAAGAGTCCAGTCCATAGTGGATCCAACATAATAGTAAGAGTCCAGTCCATAGTGGATCCAACATAATAGTAAGAGTCCAGTCCATAGTGGATCCAACATAATAGTAAGAGTCCAGTCCATAGTGGATCCAACATAATAGTAAGAGTCCAGTCCATAGTGGATCTAACATAATATTGTGAGAGTACAGTCCATAGTGGATCCAACATAATAGTAAGAGTCCAGTCCATAGTGGATCCAACATAATAGTAAGAGTCCAGTCCATAGTGGATCCAACATAATAGTAAGAGTCCAGTCCATAGTGGATCCAACATAATAGTAAGAGTCCAGTCCATAGTGGATCCAACATAATAGTAAGAGTCCAGTCCATAGTGGATCCAACATAATAGTAAGAGTCCAGTCCATAGTGGATCCAACATAATAGTAAGAGTCCAGTCCATAGTGGATCCAACATAATAGTGAGAGTCCAGTCCATAGTGGATCCAACATAATAGTAAGAGTCCAGTCCATAGTGGATCCAACATAATAGTAAGAGTCCAGTCCATAGTGGATTCAACATAATAGTAAGAGTCCAGTCCATAGTGGATCCAACATAATAGTAAGAGTCCAGTCCATAGTGGATCCAACATAATAGTAAGAGTCCAGTCCATAGTGGATCCAACATAATAGTAAGAGTCCAGTCCATAGTGGATCCAACATAATAGTAAGAGTCCAGTCCATAGTGGATCCAACATAATAGTAAGAGTCCAGTCCATAGTGGATCCAACATAATAGTAAGAGTCCAGTCCATAGTGGATCCAACATAATAGTAAGAGTCCAGTCCATAGTGGATCTAACATAATATTGTGAGAGTACAGTCCATAGTGGATCCAACATAATAGTAAGAGTCCAGTCCATAGTGGATCCAACATAATAGTAAGAGTCCAGTCCATAGTGGATCCAACATAATAGTAAGAGTCCAGTCCATAGTGGATCCAACATAATAGTAAGAGTCCAGTCCATAGTGGATCCAACATAATAGTAAGAGTCCAGTCCATAGTGGATCCAACATAATAGTAAGAGTCCAGTCCATAGTGGATCTAACATAATATTGTGAGAGTACAGTCCATAGTGGATCCAACATAATAGTAAGAGTCCAGTCCATAGTGGATCCAACATAATAGTAAGAGTCCAGTCCATAGTGGATCCAACATAATAGTAAGAGTCCAGTCCATAGTGGATCCAACATAATAGTAAGAGTCCAGTCCATAGTGGATCCAACATAATAGTAAGAGTCCAGTCCATAGTGGATCCAACATAATAGTAAGAGTCCAGTCCATAGTGGATCCAACATAATAGTAAGAGTCCAGTCCATAGTGGATCCAACATAATAGTAAGAGTCCAGTCCATAGTGGATCTAACATAATATTGTGAGAGTACAGTCCATAGTGGATCCAACATAATAGTAAGAGTCCAGTCCATAGTGGATCCAACATAATAGTAAGAGTCCAGTCCATAGTGGATCCAACATAATAGTAAGAGTCCAGTCCATAGTGGATCCAACATAATAGTAAGAGTCCAGTCCATAGTGGATCTAACATAATATTGTGAGAGTACAGTCCATAGTGGATCCAACATAATAGTAAGAGTCCAGTCCATAGTGGATCCAACATAATAGTAAGAGTCCAGTCCATAGTGGATCCAACATAATAGTAAGAGTCCAGTCCATAGTGGATCCAACATAATAGTAAGAGTCCAGTCCATAGTGGATCCAACATAATAGTAAGAGTCCAGTCCATAGTGGATCCAACATAATAGTAAGAGTCCAGTCCATAGTGGATCCAACATAATAGTAAGAGTCCAGTCCATAGTGGATCTAACATAATATTGTGAGAGTACAGTCCATAGTGGATCCAACATAATAGTAAGAGTCCAGTCCATAGTGGATCCAACATAATAGTAAGAGTCCAGTCCATAGTGGATCCAACATAATAGTAAGAGTCCAGTCCATAGTGGATCCAACATAATAGTAAGAGTCCAGTCCATAGTGGATCCAACATAATAGTAAGAGTCCAGTCCATAGTGGATCCAACATAATAGTAAGAGTCCAGTCCATAGTGGATCCAACATAATAGTAAGAGTCCAGTCCATAGTGGATCCAACATAATAGTAAGAGTCCAGTCCATAGTGGATCCAACATAATAGTAAGAGTCCAGTCCATAGTGGATCCAACATAATAGTAAGAGTCCAGTCCATAGTGGATCCAACATAATAGTAAGAGTCCAGTCCATAGTGGATCCAACATAATAGTAAGAGTCCAGTCCATAGTGGATCCAACATAATAGTAAGAGTCCAGTCCATAGTGGATCCAACATAATAGTAAGAGTCCAGTCCATAGTGGATCCAACATAATAGTAAGAGTCCAGTCCATAGTGGATCCAACATAATAGTAAGAGTCCAGTCCATAGTGGATCTAACATAATAGTGAGAGTACAGTCCATAGTGGATCCAACATAATAGTAAGAGTCCAGTCCATAGTGGATCCAACATAATAGTAAGAGTCCAGTCCATAGTGGATCCAACATAATAGTAAGAGTCCAGTCCATAGTGGGGCCAGCAGGACACCATCCCGAGCGGAGACGGACGGGTCAGCAGCGCAGAGATGTTCCCAGCCGATGCACAGGCGAGCGGTCCACCCCGGGTCCCGACTCTGGACAGCCAGCACTTCATCCATGGCCACCGGACCTGTGCCCCCCCCCCCCCCCCCCCCCCCCTCAAGGAAAAGGGGAGCAGAGGAGAAAAGAAAAGAAACGGCAGATCAACTGGTCTAACAGGGGGGCTATTTAAAGGCTAGAGTATACAAATGAGTTTTAAGATGGGACTTAAATGCTTCTACTGAGGTAGCATCTCTAATCGTTACCATTCCATAGTACTGGAGCCCCAATAGAAAACGCTCTATAGCCCGCAGACTTTGTTTGGGCTCTGGGAATCACTAATAAGCCGGAGTTCTTTGAACGCAGATTTCTTGCCGGGACATATTGTGCAATGCAATCGACAAGATAGGACGGAGCTAGACCGTGTAGTATTTTATACGTAAGTAGTAAAACCTTAAAGTCACATCTTAAGTGCACAGGAAGCCAGTGCAGGTGAGCCAGTATAGGTATATATATATGTATATAAAGGTGTATATACAGTATGGGCGTAATATGATCAAACTTTCTTGTTCTTGTCAAAAGTCTAGCAGCCGCATTTTGTACCAATTGTAATCTTTTAATGCTAGACATAGGGAGACCTGAAAATAATACGTTACAGTAGTCGAGACGAGACGTAACGAACGCATGAATAATGATCTCAGCGTCGCTAGTGGATAAAATAGAACGGATTTTAGCGATATTACGGAGATGAAAGAAGGCCGTTTTAGTAACACTCTTAATGTGTGACTCAAAGGAGAGAGTTGGGTGGAAGATAATACCCAGATTCTTTACTGAGTCGCCTTGTGTAATTGTTTGGTTGTCAAATGTTAAGGTGGTATTATTAAATAAATGTCGGTGTTTAGCAGGACCGATAATCAGCATTTCCGTTTTTCTTGGCGTTGAGTTGCAAGAAGTTAGCGGACATCCATTGTTTAATTTCATTAAGACACGCCTCCAGCTGACTACAATCCGGCGTGTTGGTCAGCTTTAGGGGCATGTAGAGTTGGCTGTCATCAGCATAACAATGAAAGCTAACACCGTATTTGCGTATGATGTCGCCTAGCGGCAGCATGTAAATACTACAGAGTGCAGGGCCAAGAACCGAACCCTGAGGAACTCCGCACGTTACCTTAACATAGTCCGAGGTCACATTATTATGGGAGACGCATTGCATCCTGTCAGTAAGATAAGAGTTAAACCACGACAAAGCTAAGTCTGACATACCAATACGTGTTTTGATACGCTCTAATAAAATATTATGATCGACGGTATCGAACGCAGCGCTAAGATCAAGAAGCAGCAACATAGATGACGCATCAGAATCCATCGTTAGCAGTAGATCATTAGTCATTTTTGCGAGGGCTGTCTCCGTAGAGTGATTTGCCCTGAAACCAGATTGAAAAATATAAACGGAATACAATGATTTGCAAATCCGTATTCAATTGAATGCACTACAAAGACAACATATTTGATGTTCAACTAATAAACTTTATTTATTTTTTTTTGCAAATAATAATTAGTTTAGAATTTCATGGCTGCAACACGTGCCAAAGTAGTTGGGAAAGGGCATGTTCACCACTGTGTTACATGGCCTTTTCTTTTAACAACACTCAATAAACGGTTGGGAACTGAGGAAACTAATTGTTGAAGCTTTTGAAAGTGGAATTCAGTCGTTCAACAGTCCGGGGGGGTCTCCGCTGTCGTATTTTACGCTTCATAATGCGCCACACATTTTCGATGGGAGACAGGTCTGGACTGCAGGCGGGCCCAGGAAAGTACCCGCTAGAGATGCGCGGTTTGCGGGCACAACCGCGGAGTCCGCGGATTATCCGCGGATCGGGCGGATGAAATTGAAAAAAAATTAGATTTTATCCGCGGGTCGGGTCGGGTCGGGCGGTTGAAATAAAAAAAAAATTAGATTTTAAATAGATTCAGGCGGGTGGCAGTTAAACCAATTCGGAAATATATATACATAGTTAAATGTTGTTACCCACATACGAAAAACGAGCAGGCACAACAGAAGAAAAAAAAAAGAAAAGAGATGGACACTTTTACGGAGCGGAGAAGGGACGCCTCGCCGGGGTCCGGGACCGAGGCCCCTTCCCCCGAGAGGGCCCCACCGGGAGCCGTAGCTGAGGCGATCCGCGAGAAGGGCCCGACGCACGTCCAGGGTCACCACCGCGCCCACCGCACCGACACCCCGCCGCGGCCGGCGTCACGCGCAGCAGGTAAGCAGCTTACCTGCCCGCCACCTCCGTGGCCGGGGGCTCCGCCCGCGCAGCTTACCTGCCCGCCACCCCTGTTGCCGGGGGGCGCGTAACAGGGGTCACTCCGCGCGCGGTGCGCTCACGAAAGGGGTGGGGCTCACCCTGGTTGATATAGACAGCAGGACGGTGGCCATGGAAGTCGGAACCCGCTAAGGAGTGTGTAACAACCCACCTGCCGATTCAACTAGCCCTGAAAATGGATGGCGCTGGAGCGTCGGGCCCATACCCGGCCGTCGCCGGCAGCGAGACGCGCTTGGAGGTGCGCTCAGCGCGGCTCCCATATGATTGCGCACTGGTGTGCGTCTGGGTCGTGACAGCGTGGCACGCGAATGTCTGTGCTGCATTGGATCAGTCTCCTTTCTTTAACAGGCAAAAGCTTTATAACCTCACTAATGCCTTGCATCGTCTATATTAGATATATAACAACGGGCGGGTGCGGTTCTGATCAAATGTTAGGTCGGGTGGATGGCGGATGGTTGACGACTTTCTGATGCGGTTGCGGATGAAATAATTGCCTATCCGCGCATCTCTAGTACCCGCACTCTTTTTTTTTTACGAAGCCACACTGTTGTAACACGTGCTGAATGTGGCTTGGCATTGTCTTGCTGAAATAAGCAGGGGCGTCCATGAAAAAGACGGCGCTTAGATGGCAGCATGTGTTGTTCCAAAACCTGTATGTGCCTTTCAGCATTAATGGTGCCTTCACAGATGTGTAAGTTACCCATGCCTTGGGCACTAATGCACCCCCATACCATCACACATGCTGGCTTTTACACTTTGCGTCGATAACAGTCTGGATGGTTCGCTTCCCCTTTGGTCCGGATGACACGATGCGGAATATTTCCAAAAACAATTTTGAAATGTGGACTCGTCAGACCACAGAACACTTTTCCACTTTGCATGAGTCCATCTTAGATGATCTCGGGCCCAGAGAAGCCGGCGGCGTTTCTGGGTGTTGTTGATAAATGGCTTTGGCTTTGCATAGTAGAGCTTTAACTTGCACTTACAGATGTAGCGACCAACTGTATTTAGTGACAGTGGTTTTCTGAAGTGTTCCTGAGCCCATGTGGTGATATCCTTTAGAGATTGATGTCGGTTTTTGCTACAGTGCCGTCTGAGGGATGGAAGGTCACGGTCATTCAATGTTGGTTTTTGGCCATGCCGCTTACGTGCAGTGATTTCTCCAGATTCTCTGAACCTTTTGATGATATTATGGAGCGTAGATGTTGAAATCCCTAAATTTCTTGTTCACGAGTGAGGGAAGAGTGGATGGTGAGATCGACAGGCGGATCGGTGCGGCGTCTTCAGTAATGCGGACGCTGTATCGATCCGTTGTGGTGAAGAAGGAGCTGAGCCGGAAGGCAAAGCTCTCAATTTAGCGGTCGGTCTACGTTCCCATCCTCATGAGTTTTGGGTTATGACCGAAAGGACAAGATCACGGGTACAAGCGGCCCAAATGAGTTTCCTCCGCCGGGTGGCGGGGCTCTCCCTTAGAGATAGGGTGAGAAGTGAGAAGCTCTGCCATCCGGGGGGAGCTCAAAGTAAAGCCGCTGCTCCTCCACATGGAGAGGAGCCAGATGAGGTGGTTCGGGCATCTGGTCAGGATCGCCTCCCTCGGGAGGTGTTTAGGGCACGTCCGACCGGTAGGAGGCCACGGGGAAGACCCAGGACACGTTGGGAAGACTATGTCTCCCGGCTGGCCTGGGAACGCCTCGGGATCCCCCGGGAGGAGCTGGACGAAGTGGCTGGGGAGAGGGAAGTCTGGGCTTCCCTGCTTAGGCTGCTGCCCCCGCGACCCGACCTCGGATAAGCGCACCGTAACACAACATAAACACAACAGAACAAATACCCAGAACCCCTTGCAGCACTAACTCTTCCGGGACGCTACAATATACACCCCCCCGCTACCCCCAAACCACTCCGCCCACCTCAACCTCCTCATGCTCTCTCAGGGAGAGCATGTCCCAAATTCCAAGCTGCTGTTTTGAGGCATGTTAAAAAAAAGAATGCACTTTGTGACTTCAATAATAAAAATATGGCAGTGCCATGTTGGCATTTTTTTTCCATAACTTGAGTTGATTTATTTTGGAAAACCTTGTTACATTGTTTAATGCATCCAGCGGGGCATCACAACAAAATTAGGCATAATTAAAGCTGCAAGCAGCATTGGTCGGGCCCGCGTATTTGGCAGGTGCTAGTCCTAAGTGTCCCAATACTTTTGTCTACTTTTAGTCTGAAGTGTCCCAATACTTTTGTCTCGTGTACCTACCTTGTCTGCATTGTGTGGGCACGTTGGTGCTTCCTGCTTTTAAGCAGCCATCTTAAAAAAACAGCAGCGCAGCAGCATCAGCGCAGCGGGTCTTTGAAGGGTCATAAAATCCAAACCGGAGCAGTTAGAAAAAAAGCGCTTCTGTCATTGTAATCACAAGGGTTCAATCTCTCTCCTGTGTTAGTTTGAAGGCGAAACGAGAAACGCGCTCAGGAGTTCGTTTTTGAAGGAAGGTGACCGGTTTTTACAAAAAATGTGTTTTGAAGGGGTAATAGCAAACTTCCTGTTGATTCTTGCTGGGGGTTGTCAATTTATGAAATGTAGGTCTATGTGAGACCTACGGAGAGGATTTTGTTTCATGTCTCTCCGACCTTCCCAGTGGGAGTTACAGGCAGTTTTGTCATTTTTTTCTTCCGAGGAGCAGTTTTTTCTCCGTTTTATTCAAAAATTGCTCTAGAGCGCAATTTTTAAATTTGGGGTTAGGTTTTTTTATTAGATCGCAATTTTTGCCAGTCCTGATGTGTGCGTTCAGTTTGGTGAGTTTTGAAGCGTGTTAAGGGGGTCAAATTACAGCTCAAAGAGGCAAAAGTGACTGTTTTTAGTACTTTTTTGTCTTGAAGGGGGAATTGCCAACTTCCTGTTGATTTTAGCCCGAGGATATACAATTATGAAAACTAGGTCTAAGTCAAACCTACATACAGGTTTTTGTTTCATGTCTCTCCGATATTCCTAGTGGGAGATATAGGCAGTCTAGTTGTTTTTTTTCCTAGGGGGCGCTAGAGCGCAATTGTGAGTTTTGAGGTGTGGTTGTTTGATAAAAAGTTTTGCCGTATATTACTGATGTGTGTGTAAAATTTGGTGAGTTTTGAAGCATGTTAAGGGGGTCAAATTAGTGCGCAAAGCTGCGGAATAATAATAATAATAATAATAATAATAAATAAAACCTTAGAAATTCAATAGGTCCTTATGTCCCATTGCATAAGTCCTTTTGCAATGGGCCATTGCGGGCCCTAATAATAATAATAAAACCTTAGAAATTCAATAGGTCCTTATGTCCCATTAGGGACGGCGTGGCGCAGTGGAAGAGTGGCCGTGCGCGACCCGAGGGTCCCTGGTTCAATCCCCACCTAGTACCAACCTCGTCATGTCCGTTGTGTCCTGAGCAAGACACTTCACCCTTGCTCCTGATGGGTGCTGGTTAGCGCCTTGCATGGCAGCTCCCTCCATCAGTGTGTGAATGTGTGTGTGAATGGGTAAATGTGGAAGTAGTGTCAAAGCGCTTTGAGTACCTTGAAGGTAGAAAAGCGCTATACAAGTACAACCCATTTATCATTTATCATTTATCATTGCATAAGGACTCCCTGTGGGAGTCCTTTTGCAATGGGCCATTGCGGGCCCTAATAATAATAAAACCTTAGAAATTCAATAGGTCCTTATGTCCCATTGCATTAGGACTCCCTGTGGGAGTCCTTTTGCAATGGGCCATTGCGGGCCCTAATAATAATAAAACCTTAGAAATTCAATAGGTCCTTATGTCCCATTGCATAAGGACTCCCTGTGGGAGTCCTTTTGCAATGGGCCATGCGGGCCCTAATAATGTGTTCATTCCACCACTGTATATATCGGTATCGCTTGATATCGGAATCGGTAATTAAGAGTTGGACAATATCAGAATATCTGCAAAAAAAAAGCCATTATCGGAAACCTCTAATTATCATGATATATTTCTTAGTATTTAATGATTTAATGTGATTGGCTGTGAGAAATCACATGGTTCTATGGATCAGTAGGGTTATAGCTATCAGGGAAGGGTGGTGTGTGTGTGTGTGTGTGTGTGTGTGTGTGTGTGTGTGTGTGTGTGTGTGTGTGTGTGTGTGGGGTGGAGGCGCTCAGGTCAGCGCAGCGTCTTTCTTCATGTGACCTATTGTTCTTCCCCTCCGCTTTGAAAACCGCTTTGAAAACCGCGTTCAAGAGAAACAGGAAGTTTGTGCGTTCAGACCTCATCCATCATCTGGCAGCGAAGTTGTCACATTTAGAAGACATCTCACTCGCATTGTTATCCAATTTCTTACAATTTCTCTTGTCTGGTTTTGACCACATCATCTTTACTTTCTTAAGTCCACACCTAAAATAGGGCAGTTTGGGGTTTTAGGCTAAGGTTAAGAAAAGTTTTCGTTTTTTTATTTTATTTGTATTTAGGGTTGGTTAAATGTGTGTATTTTGTTAGCGTTAGGATTGAAGTGAAATGTTATCAAAGGGTTCTTGCCATTGTTTTATTATCCATCCATATGGAACTTAGAAAACAAGTATGGGGTCATTTTGATCTTATGAATAATCCATCCATCCATCCATCCATTTTCTACCGCTTATTCCCTTTGGGGTCGCGGGGGTCGCTGGAGCCTATCTCAGCTCCAATCGGGCGGAAGGCGGGGTTCACCCTGGACCAGAGGTGGGTAGTAACGCGCTACATTTACTCCGTTACATCTACTTGAGTAACTTTTGGGATAAATTGTACTTCTAAGAGTAGTTTTAATGCAACATACTTTTACTTGAGTATATTTATAGAGAAGGAACGCTACTTTTACTCTGCTACTTTTATCTACATTCAGCTCGCTACTCGCTACTAATTTTTATCGATCTGTTAATGCACGCTTTGTTTGTTTTGGTCTGTCGGACAGACCTTCAAAGTGCCTGCCTTACTGGTGACGTTTCACTACGTTCCACCAATCAGATGCAGTCTCTGGTGACGTTGGACCAATCAAACAGAGCCAGGTGGTCACATGACCTGACTTAAACAAGTTGAAAAACGTATTCGGGTGTTACCATTTAGTGGTCAATTGTACGGAATATGTACTGTACTGTGCAATCTACTAATAAAAGTTCCAATCAATCAATCAAAAGTGTGCAGGAAAAAATATACTTTTTTATTTCCACCGTACATCCCGTCCAAAGCCTAAACACTGACCGCACATGAGGACGTTCCTGTCTTCACAATAAAAGTGGCGCTCCATCGCGCTTGCGCTTTCAAAACAAGAGTCTCCGAAAGCCAGCGCAAACAAGCTAGCAAGCTACGGAGTTTGACGCCAATATATTTCTTGTAAAGTGTATAAAAACGAATATGGAAGCTGGACAAATAAGATGCCAAAAACCAACCACTTTCATGTGGTATTAGACAGAAAGGAGGAACTTTTCTTCTCCTCCATTTGAAAACGTGGACGTTATCATCACTACTGTCTGATTACAATCAACGCAAGTCATCAGAATCAGGTAATACACCAACTTATATTCTTGTCTTCATGAAAGAAAGGAATCTATGTTAAACATGCATGTATATTCATTAAAACACCTTTAACATGTAAACAAAAACAGCAAAAATAAATACATATAAATAATAAACTGTATATATCTATGTATATGTATGTATGTGTATATATATATATATACATATATATATATATACAATATATATATATATATATATATATATATACAATATATATATATATATATATTTATGATATGAGTGTGTATGTTACTCATCAGTTACTCAGTACTTGAGTAGTTTTTTCACAACATACTTTTTACTTTTACTCAAGTAAATATTTGGGTGACTACTCCTTACTTTTACTTGAGTAATGAATCTCTAAAGTAACAGTACTCTTACTTGAGTACAATTTCTGGCTACTCTACCCACCTCTGCCCTGGACAAGTCGCCACCTCATCGCAGGGTCAACACAGATAGACAGAGAATTTTTTTTTTTTTAATTTAACTTGAAGATTTTAAACATTTTTGGTTGTAATTTTTTTTCAAGTGCAAAATTTTGCTAACAGACCAAATATATTTAATTTTTATTAAAAAAAAAATTATTTCATTGGAGATTTTAAACCTTTTTGGTTGTCATTTTTCTTCAAGTGCAAAAGTTTGCTAACAGACAAAATATTTTTATTTTTTATTTAAAAAAAAAATGTATTTCATTGAAGATTTCAAACATTTTTGGTTGTAATTTTTTTCAAGTGCAAAACTTGGCTAACAGACAAAATATATTTTATTTTTATTAAAAAAAATAATTTTTCATTGGAGATTTTAAACGATTTTGGTTGTCATTTTTTTCAAGTGCAATGTACCGTATTTTCCGCACCATAAGCCGCCCTGGGTTATAAGCCGCGCCTTCAATGAACGGCATATTTCAAAACTTTGTCCACCTATAAGCCGCCCCGTGTTATAAGCCGCATCTAACTGCGCTAAAGGAATGTCAAAAAAACAGTCAGATAGGTCAGTCAAACTTTAATAATATATTAAAAACCAGCGTGATGTGGGCGCGCATGGAGTCGTATATCAACATGGACGGAGCTGCGTGAAAAAAGCCACCCGGCCTCTTCGCGTAAACTTAAACTTACCTTAACCACTCGCTCATCTTTTCTTCATCCATCCCTTCGAGTTAGCTTTTATGATGACGCCGGCTGGAAAGGTCTCTTTTGGCAAGGTCTTCCTTTTGAATATCACCATGGGTGGAAGTTTCTGGCCATTAGCATAACAAAAGACACAGTTTCAGGAAAAAATGTGGATAATGTTTTAATATTGAGAGAAAAACTTAAAATTTCATGGAAGCAATTTCTTACCATAAGAAACTAATTATTATTAGAATAAAAGTTTTAAGAGTGTGTGAAAAAGTCATCCTTTTATTTTTTTAAAAAGTTGCAAATTTAAGAAGAAATAAATCAAAGCCATAATATTAGGCAAATAAATAGAGGTAAAATCTCATATTTTAGGGTAAAGTTGTCATTATATGACAAAAAAAAAGAAGAAAAAAGTTATCACTTTTACGAAAAAAGTAAAAAAAAATATTGGAAATAAATCATAATATTAAAAATAGTAAAAAGTCTAAATTTCACAAGAATAAAGATTGTAAAAGAAAAGAAAAATGTTTTAACTTTACAATAAAAAATGGTTTTATTAGAACAACTACCGTATTTTTCGGAGTATAAGTCGCTCCGGCCGAAAATGCATAATAAAGAAGGAAACAAACATATATAAGTCGCATTTTTTGGGGGAAATGTATTTGATAAAAGCCAACAGCAAGAATAGACATTTGAAAGGCAATTTAAAATAAATCAAGAATAGTGAACAACAGGCTGAACAAGTGTATGTTATATGAGGCATAAATAACCAACTGGTATGTTAACGTAACATATTATGGTAAGAGTCATTCAAATAACTATAACATATAGAATAGTATGTTTATATGAGGCATAAATAACCAACTGAGAACGTGCCTGGTATGTTAAAGGGGAACATTATCAGCAGACCTATGTAAGCGTCAATATATACCTTGATGTTGCAGAAAAAAGACCATATGTTTTTTTAACCGATTTCCAAACTCTAAATGGGTGAATTTTGGCGAATTAAACGCCTTTCTAATATTCGCTCTCGGAGCGATGACGTCACATCGGGAAGCAATCCGCCATTTTCTCAAACACCGAGTCAAATCAGCTATTTTATTGCAAACTTATCTGCCAATAGAACAAGAAAATTTGGCTTGTCAAGACTTTCCAAAACAAGCAAAATTAGCTAACCTTAATGAACCCAAAAATAGCTTAAAATAAGTATATTCTCACTAATAACAAGTGCATTTTTCTCGGTATAAAAAAGAGACCTTTTTGCTCAATATGTTGAAAAATATTCTTAAATTAAGGAATCAAATTATATATATATATATATATATATATATATATATATATATATATATATATATATATATATATATCCTAGTATTTTTGACTAATAATGCACCGAAAATTCAGCTGCCGAAAAAAGACTGATGAATGAAACTGCTGAAACCGGATATTGTGTTGACGTACCCATTTCCGTGTCTTTCCTGCACACGCGAACGACGTAGCTCGACCAAAGATGACGGAACAGTTGCAAACAAGTCGAATTTTTGTTCAGACTCCAGTCACATTTGGAAAAAATCAGATTCCAAACTGAATCCGACTACCTCTTGATGTGGCCCAAATCTGATGCGAAAAGATCCGATTTTATGCATTTTGGAGCATATAGACTGGCATAAAAACATCCAATCTGTGTCACTTGGGGGCAAAAAAAATGCAGAGTAAACGGGGTTAAACGGAGCGTATGTGCATTTTTTTTAAATAAAATGATTAATTATTAAAACTATGTTTGCATATTGAGGACTCCTGAGCAAGGGGTTTAAATGTACTTTTTTTTTTTACTTTGAAGCTTGGGTTTTAAATGTACCATTGGTTTTCAAGTTCTGGTTCCAACACTGCAAAAAGTCAGTGTTCAAAAACAAAACAAACAAAATACAAAAATTACGGGTATTTTATTTGAACTATGGAAAATTATCTGCCAATAGAACAAGAACATTTGGCTTGTCAAAATTAGCTAACCTCAATGAATCCAAAATACCTTAAAATAAGTATATTCTCACTAATAACAAGTGCATTTTTCTCGGTATAAAAAAGAGACCTTTTTGCTCAATATGTTGAAAAATATTCTTAAATTAAGGAATCAAATTATATATATATATATATATATATATATATATATATATATATATATATATATATATATATATATATATATATATATATATATATATATGTATGTCTTAATAAGGTTATCCAAAAAATTGTGCTCGATACAATATATGTATGTGTGGGGAAAAAAATCACAAGACTATTTCATCTCTACAGGCCTGTTTCATGAGGGGGTTCCCTCAATCATCAGGAGATTTTAATGGGAGCATTCACATACCATGGTTTGTATAGGGCACAGAGTGGGTGGGTACAGGCTGGCGTAGGGGCGTGGTGATTGGCTCATGTGTTACCTAGGAGGTGTTTCCGTCTGTGGCGGCATGCTGATACAATTTCGCTGCGCTTGTTGAGGGATGACAGGTCTGGACGGTAAATAATAAACAGTTTCTCTTTCAAGCATCGGTTGCATCTTTTATTACCACTATTGTAAGGTGTGCTGGATGCAAGAATTTGCCATGTTATTGAATATTCAACATTATTGTCTTTGAGGTCCCAAATGTGTTTGCTGAGTTCTGTGGTATTTCGCAGGTTTTTGTTCCTGAAAGAAGCCTTGTGATTGTTCCATCTGGTTTTGAATTCTCCCTCGGTTAATCCTACATATGTGTCGGATGTGTTAATGTCCTTGCGTATTACCTTAGATTGGTAGACAACTGATGTTTGTAAGCACCCCCCGTTGAGAGGGCAATCAGGTTTCTTTCGACAGTTACAGCCTTTGTTGGTTTTGGAGTCGCTCTGTCTGGGGGCCGACGGCTCATTTGCAATTGTTTTGTTGTGGTTTGAGATGACCCCCCCGTACCAAAAAGCCCTTGATGAAAGCGGATACAATTTCACCCTCACCTATGAACCCACGCCAGGAAACCAGCCAAAAAAGAACAGAAAACGAAACGACATCATCTGGTACAACCCCCCATACAGCAAAAACGTCTCAACTAACATTGGACACAAATTCCTCAATCTGATTGACAAACACTTTCCCAAAGACAACACCCTAAGAAAAGTATTCAACAAGAACAACATTAAATTGAGCTACAGCTGCATGAACAATATACGACAAATCATCTCAAACCACAACAAAACAATTGCAAATGAGCCGTCGGCCCCCAGACAGAGCGACTCCAAAACCAACAAAGGCTGTAACTGTCGAAAGAAACCTGTTTTACTCAATATAGGTCATCAAATCTCAGCAACAAGCTGTAATATCTTACTGAGATCATTCAGGACACTTAAAACAAGTAAAACACTCTAACATAAAATCTGCTTAGTGAGAAGAATGATCTTATCAGACAGAAAATAAGCAAATATCACCTTTATTTGACATATTTCATCTTACTTAGATGTCACTTTTTGCAGTGAATTTAAGGTCAATATTTTGTGGAACTAATTTCCCGATGTGGCTTACTGCATCTTGGAGTTCTAACCCGAGCCCCCCATGCGGTTCTGAACAACAACTTAGCGAGCAGAATGTCAACACGGTGCAAAAGTGGAACCATGAGGTCACTTGAACTTTCTTCTTGCGGTCCCCTCCAGGCTGACTCTAATAGCAATCAATGAAGAGCCAGACACAAGAGCTAATTCAATTTCCCTGCACCCGTTTTCTCATCAGGGCTCAAAGTCCTGTCCGCAGCTGATAGTGCCCCCCTCAACGTCTGCAAGGAGGGAAGGACTTATCCCAGCTTTCAGCTGCCCTTCTGTAATAGACACAGATAACTGGATTGGTGGAGGTGCGGCTCACCTGCCTGAGCGCCCCCTCGCCCGGTCGATTAAAAAAAACTTAATCAAAAGACCTTCACTCCTACTTTTTGACACTTAAGGCGGGAGTCAAAGGGGGAAGGGGATCAACATCTGTGCGGCAGAAAATGAAGAGTAAGGATAAGAAGAGAGGCTGGTTGTCTGACCTACAAGAAGGAATACAACCTATTAGATCAAATCTCATAATTGTCATATTATAACTTTCATTTTCTTCAAAGTACATATTTCTCGATCACTTTTTTCGTGCAGTATTTGGCGGAAACAATTATTTAGATTTCATAAAATGATTACTTTTTTTCTCATTTTAAAATCATTCTATACTCATTAAATACAACCATTTTTACTGCACTTATTTAACAGTTTTCTAACCAAATGTTGATTTTCTTTTAAGTAAATTAAAATTAAAACATTTTTCTTTTCTTTTACAATCTTTATTCTTGTAAAATTCAGACTTTTTATTATTTTTATTATTATGATTTATTTCCAATATTTTTTTTTACTTTTTTCGTAAAACTGATAACTTTTTTTCTTTTTTTTTTGTCACATAATGACAACTTTACCCTAAAATATCACTTTTTTCATGAGATTTTACCTCTATTTGCCTAATATTATGGCTTTGATTTATTTCTTCTTAAATTTGCAACTTTTTTTTAAATAAAAGGATGACTTTTTCACACACTCTTAAAACTTTATTCTAATAATAATTAGTTTCTTTTGGTAAGAAATTGCTTCCATGAAATTTTAAGTTTTTCTCTCAATATTAAAACATTATCCACATTTTTTCATGACATTTTTCTTTTCTTTTACAATCTTTATTCTTGTAAAATTCAGACTTTTTATTTTTATTATTATGATTTATTTCCAATATTTTTTTTTACTTTTTTCGTAAAACTGATAACTTTTTTTCTTTTTTTTTTGTCATATAATGACAACTTTACCCTAAAATATGAGATTTTACCTCTATTTATTTGCCTAATATTATGCTTTGATTTATTTCTTCTTAAATTTGCAACTTTTTTTTAAATAAAAGGATGACTTTTTCACACACTCTTGAAACTTTATTCTAATAATAATTAGTTTCTTTTGGTAAGAAATTGCTTCCGTGAAATTTTAAGTTTTTCTCTCAATATTAAAACTCTTAAATTATGGCTTTTCTCTCGATCACTTTTTTCGTGCAGTATTTGGCTGAAACAACTATTTAAATTTCATGAAATAATTACTTTTTTTCTCATTTTAAAATCATTCTATACTCATTAAATACAACCATTTTTACTGCACTTATTTAACAGTTTTCTAACCAAATGTTGATTTTCTTTTAAGTAAATTAAAATTAAAACATTTTTCTTTTCTTTTACAATCTTTATTCTTGTAAAATTCAGACGTTTTATTATTTTTATTATTATGATTTATTTCCAATATTTTTTTTTACTTTTTCCGTAAAACTGATAACTTTTTTTATTTTATTTTTTGTCATATAATGACAAATTTACCCTAAAATATGAGATTTGACCTCTATTTATTTGCCTAATATTATGGCTTTGATTTATTTCTTCTTAAATTTGCAACTTTTTTTAAAATAAAAGGATGACTTTTTCACACACTCTTAAAACTTTATTCTAATAATAATTAGTTTCTTATGGTAAGAAATTGCTTCCATGAAATTTTAAAATTAATTAAATTAATTAAAATAATAATGAATAGTTGTTCTAATAAAACCATTTTTTATTGTAAAATTAAAACATTTTTCTTTTCTTCTACAATCTTTATTCTTGTAAAATTCAGACTTTTTATTATTTTTATTATTATGATTTATTTCCAATATTTTTTTTTACTTTTTTCGTAAAACTGATAACTTTTTTTCTTTTTTTTTGTCATATAATGACAACTTTACCCTAAAATATCACTTTTTTCATGAGATTTGACCTCTATTTATTTGCCTAATATTATGGCTTTGATTTATTCCTTCTTAAATTTGCAACTTTTTTTTAAATAAAAGGATGACTTTTTCACACACTCTTAAAACTTTATTCTGATAATAATTAGTTTCTTTTGGTAAGAAATTGCTTCCATGAAATTTTAAGTTTTTCTCTCAATATTAAAACATTATCCACATTTTTTCATGAAATTTTTCTTTTCTTTTACAATCTTTATTCTTGTAAAATTTAGACTTTTTATTATTTTTATTATTATGATTTATTTCCAATAATTTTTTTTACTTTTTTCGTAAAAGTGATAACTTTTTTTCTTTTCTTTTTTGTCATATAATGACAACTTTACCCTAAAATATCACTTTTTTCAAGAGATTTGACCTCTATTTATTTGCCTAATATTATGGCTTTGATTTATTTCTTCTTAAATTTGCAACTTTTTTTTAAATAAAAGGATGACTTTTTCACACACTCTTAAAACTTTATTCTAATAATAATTAGTTTATCATGGTAAGAAATTGCTTCCATGAAATTTTAAGTTTTTCTCTCAATATTAAAACTCTTAAATTATGGCTTTTCTCTCGATCACTTTTTTCGTGCAGTATTTGGCTGAAACAATTATTTAAATTTCATGAAATAATTACTTTTTTTCTCATTTTAAAATCATTCTATACTCATTAAATACAACCATTTTTACTGCACTTATTTAACAGTTTTCTAACCAAATGTTGATTTTCTTTTAAGTAAATTAAAATAATAATTGAATAATTGTTCTAATAAAACCATTTTTTATTGTAAAATTAAAAAAAAAATATTTTCTTTTACAATCTTTATTCTTGTAAAATTCAGACTTTTTATTATTTTTATTGTTATGATTTATTTCCAATATTTTTTTTTACTTTTTTCGTAAAAGTGATAACTTTTTTCTTTTCTTTTTTGTCATATAATGACAACTTTACCCTAAAATATCACTTTTTTCATGAGATTTGACCTCTATTTATTTGCCTAATATTATGGCTTTGATTTATTTCTTCTTAAATTTGCAACTTTTTTTTTTAATAAAAGGACGACTTTTTCACACACTCTTAAAACTTTATTCTAATAATAATTAGTTTCTTATGGTAAGAAATTGCTTCCATGAAATTTTAAGTTTTTCTCTCAATATTAAAACTCTTAAATTATGGCTTTTCTCTCGATCACTTTTTTCGTGCAGTATTTGGCTAAAACAATTATTTAAATTTCATAAAATGATTACTTTTTTTCTCATTTTAAAATCATTCTATACTCATTAAATACAACCATTTTTACTGCACTTATTTAACAGTTTTCTAACCAAATGTGGATTTTCTTTTAAGTAAATTAAAATAATAATGAATAGTTGTCCTAATAAAACCATTTTTTATTGTAAAATTAAAACATTTTTCTTTTCTTTTACAATCTTTATTCTTGTAAAATTCAGACTTTTTATTATTTTTATTATTATGATTTATTTCCAATATTTTGTTTTACTTTTTTCGTAAAACTGATAACTTTTTTTCTTTTTTTTTTTGTCATATAATGACAACTTTACCCTAAAATATGAGATTTGACCTCTATTTATTTGCCTAATATTATGGCTTTGATTTATTTCTTCTTAAATTTGCAATTCTTTTTTAAATAAAAGGTTGACTTTTTCACACACTCTTAAAACTTTATTCTAATAATAATTAGTTTCTTATGGTAAGAAATTGCTTCCATGAAATTTTAAGTTTTTCTCTCAATATTAAAACATTATCCACATTTTTTCCTGAAACTGTGTCTTTTATAACAAAAGACACAGTTTCAGGAAAAAAATTCATAATTGTCATATTATAACTTTCATTTTCTTCAAAGTACATATTTCTTTGTTGTTAAATAATAGATTTTTTCTGCAAACATTGATTTTATTTTGCATACAATTTTGAACTTTATTCCCCCAAATGTTTGACTGTTTGGACTTTTCTACTTTATTGTCATAGAATGAAGACTTTGTTCTCGTAAAATTCACTTCATTTTCCTTATCGAATCATAACTCTTACTCAGTGTTATTCTCTTAAATTACGGCTTTTCTCTCGATCACTTTTTTCGTGCAATTATTTAGATTTCATAAAATGATTACTTTTTTTCTCATTTTAAAATCATTCTATACTCATTAAATACAACCATTTTTACTGCACTTATTTAACAGTTTTCTAACCAAATGTGGATTTTCTTTTAAGTAAATTAAAATAATAATTGAATAGTTGTTCAAATAAAACCATTTTTTTATTGTAAAATTAAAACATTTTTCTTTTCTTTTACAATCTTTATTCTTGTAAAATTCAGACTTTTTATTATTTGTATTATTATGATTTATTTCCAATATTTTTTTTTTTACTTTTTTCGTAAAAGTGATAACTTTTTTTCTTTCTTTTTTTTGTCATATAATGACAACTTTACCCTAAAATATCACTTGTTTCATGAGATTTGACCTCTATTTATTTGCCTAATATTATGGCTTTGATTTATTTCTTAAACTTGCAACTTTTTTTAAAATAAAAGGATGACTTTTTCACACACTCTTAAAACTTTATTCTAATAATAATTAGTTTCTCATGGTAAGAAATTGCTTCCATGAATTTTGAACTTTATTCCCCCAAATGTTTGACTGTTTGGACTTTTCTACTTTATAGTCATAGAATGAAGATTTTGTTCTCGTAAAAATTCACTTCATTTTCCTCATCGAATCATAACTCTTACTCAGTGTTATTCTCTTAAATTACGGCTTTTCTCTCAATCACTTTTTTCATGCAGTATTTGGCTAAAACAATTATTTAAATTTCATGAAATTATTATTTTTTTTCTCATTCTATAAGTGAAGTGAATTATATTTATATAGCGCTTTTCTCTAGTGACTCAAAGCACTTTTACATAGTGAAAGCCAATATCTAAGTTACATTTAAAGCAGTGTGGGTGGCACTGGGAGCAGGTGGGTCAAGTGCCTTGCCCAAGGACACAACGGCAGTGACTAGGATGGCGTAAGCGGGGATCGAACCTGGAACCCTCAAGTTGCTGGCACGGCCACTCTATAAACTGAGCTATACCGCCCCAACTCATTAAATACAACCATTTTTACTGCACTTATTTAACAGTTTTCTAACCAAATGTTGATTTTATTTTAAGTAAATTAGAATAATAATGAATACCGCATTTTTCGGACTATAAGTGGCAGTTTTTTTCATAGTTTGGCCGGGGGTGCGACTTATACTCAGGAGCGACTTATGTGTGAAATGATGAACACATTATAATATTATTGATCTCATTGACGTAAGAGACTAGACGTATAAGATTTCATGGGATTTAGCGATTAGGAGTGACAGATTGTTTGGTAAACGTATAGCATGTTCTATATGTTATAGTTATTTCCCCAAAAAATGCGACTTATACTCCAGTGCGACTTATAATAAATGATAACCTACTCAGTGGCCTAGTGGTTAGAGTGTCCGCCCTGAGATCGGTAGGTTGTGGGTTCAAACCCCGGCCGAGTCATACCAAAGACTATAAAAATGGGACCCATTACCTCCCTGCTTGGCACTCAGTATCAAGGGTTGGAATTGGGGGTTGAATCACCAAAAATTATTCCCGGGCGCGGCCACCGCTGCTGCTCACTGCTCCCCTCACCTCCCAGGGGGTGATCAAGGGTGATGGGTCAAATGCAGAGAATAATTTCGCCACACCTAGTGTGTGTGTGACAATCATTGGTACTTTAACTTTAACTTTAAATAAATGTAAACATATATGTTTTTTTCCTTCTTTATTATGCATTTTCTGCCTGTGCGACTTATACTCCGAAAAATGCGGTAGTTGTTCTAATAAAACCATTTTTTAATTGTAAAATTAAAACATGTTTCTTTTCTTTTACAATCTTTATTCTTGTAAAATTTAGACTTTTTATTATTTTTATTATTATGATTTATTTCCAATAATTTTATTTTACTTTTTTCGTAAAAGTGATAACTTTTTTCTTTTTTTTTTTGTCACATAATGATAACTTTACCCTAAAAATATCACTTTTTTCATGAGATTTTACCTCTATTTGCCTAATATTATGGCTTTGATTTATTTCTTCTTAAATTTGCAACATTTTTTTAAATAAAAGGATGACTTTTTCACACACTCTTAAAACTTTATTCTAATAATAATTAGTTTCTCATGGTAAGAAATTGCTTCCATGAAATTTTAAGTTTTTCTCTCAATATTAAAACATTATCCACATTTTTTCATGAAATTTTTCTTTTCTTTTACAATCTTTATTCTTGTAAAATTCAGACTTTTTATTATTTTTATTATTATGATTTATTTCCAATATTTTTTTTTACTTTTTTCATAAAACTGATAACTTTTTTTCTTTTTTTTTGTCATATAATGACAACTTTACCCTAAAATATGAGATTTTACCTCTATTTATTTGCCTAATATTATGGCTTTGATTAATTTCTTCTTAAATTTGCAACATTTTTTTAAAATAAAAGGTTGACTTTTTCACACACTCTTAAAACTTTATTCTAATAATAATTAGTTTCTCATGGTAAGAAATTTCTTCCATGAAATTTTAAGTTTTTCTCTCAATATTAAAACATTATCCACATTTTTTCCAGAAATTGTGACTTTTGTTATAAAATACCTAAATGTTTTCTCTTACCACTTATTCTTACAGATTCCTACGTCCCCCCCCCACCAAAACAAATTAAAGTGAGGACAAGAAGAGAGGCTGATGGCCCCTAAAGCCACTTTGACAATGAATAAAAATGCATCAAAACCTATCAATGAAAAGAGAGTAAAAATGGGTCATATCTGATCCTGTCTCCTTCGATCTCTTCGGCGCACTTTCCGCAGCTCCCCTGCTCAGCCACCTGCTAAATAATGCAGAGCAAGGATGGAGGCCATAAGTGTGCAGCAATCCCCCTCCGTGCGCGGGTAAACAATGCTAACATCACAGACACAACAGCCCTCGGGCACTCCGGCGGTCACACTCTGTGAAGTGAGCGCTCACGTTTGTGCACCCCTGTTTTTTCTTCTCTTGTTTACTTGTGTGCCAATGTCATGTTCAGCCGAGTGAGGAGATAAGCATGTGTCTCCATGTGTCTGCAGCAAATCACCTGGTGAGAAGACATCCCGTGGCAGATGCCGCAGTCCGATGGGAACTGAGTCACTCGGCTAATGTTTATCATGAAGTGAGTATTTTTGGAGTTTTTTATGCATATCACATACCTGCCAACTTTTGAAATCAGAAAAACCTAGTAGCCAGGGTCCAAGGGCCGCAGGCCCCGGTAGGTCCAGGACAAAGTCCTGGTGGAGGGTTCAGGGCTTCGCCCCCCGACGGAAAATGATTATTAGCATTCAGACAGGTTAAAATGTTGCTAAAACCATCACTTTTCTATCAGTCACAGTGACTTTTCAAAACAAAAATATTACAGCAAAAATCATATGGGTTGATTGACATGTTTATTCTGTAAGCTAACTTCAATAGTTTGACATTATTTTGACAGTTAATGCCAGTTATCCTGTCAACCTTTCACAAGACTTCAATTTGTTCATTGAAAGTATAAACACTTTTTACAGTAAACAAATGGTAAAACAGTACTAAACAATTCCATTCAAAAAAAAATTGGTGTCATTATTAACTTTCTGTCCAAGCTTGTATAATCTACTGCCTTGTTCAATTGTAAAAAAATATTCTGTGCCTAAAATTCACATTTCTATCACAATTATCATACTGTAAACATGGTAAGCTAACTTCATTAAAATTAATAGTCCTGTCAATAGCATGGAATTACAATTCAAATGTCGTTTTTTTTGTAAGCCTTTCAAAAGAATTCAAAATATGAAAAATTCATGAAAATTAATTGAAGCCATCAGACACTTGAAAAGTGGCACATCACATCTCTAATGTCATCATTTGAACTTTTCAACAGAAATAGCACTGCAAAAATATTAAGGACATACTTCTGTATTTTGGTAGTTATGCTGTCAACATTTAACAAGATTTCTTCAACTTGGACTTGAAAGCATAAATAGTATAAACACTTTTAACAGTATGTCGTGCTGTGAAATACAGCCGGCAGGATTGCGCACCAAACACGAAGCAAGGCCAAAGCGCATGCATGCTGCAGGAGAACAAAGGACTGATGGTTTATCACAAAACCTTAAATGAAAGAAGTTTCATTTAAGGTTTTGTGATAAACCATCAAACTCATTCGTTAAAAGGACTCTATAGTAAAATAAAGCGAATTTTTCTGGACATTATCATGCAAGAAAAGTTTATTTTTGGGACCGCGATCACCGCGTAATGATTTTTAAAGGTGGCATTACAAACATTTAACTGTCCCATGTGATCAGCCAGTGCGATTGGAAGTCCATGCTCAATTATTGCCTCCGTAAATAAAACTTCGGCATTTATCACATCCAAAGAATCTGTTTGGGCGACGAAAAACGTTGAAAGTTTTCCACTTGTATCGCTAGCAACGGCATTAGACTTGTGTTTTTTTGTCCCAACGTGGTCTTTTACATCGCTAATTCCTCCGTGTCCGATCGAAAAATCTTGTCTGCACAAGGTGCAATTCGCGTAGTTTTCACCCTTTTTTTTTTTTTAATTAATGAAAAACCGTATTTTTTAATCACTGCAACCGTAACCCGGAATAGGTTGATGAAAACCGTACGAATTACGGGAAAACCGGAGTAGTTGGCAGTATCAAATATACAATTTTCAAAGGTTTCGTAATAAGGGCATAATTAAAGACCAATAGCCCAAGTAGATCATGTGACGGTGACATGAAAACAGTCAACACATAAGAAACTTTTTTTTTTTAAAGCACATCAAATTACACCAAAAAATAGGCTAATATTAAACGTCTAGAAAAATGCACTAAGGAAAAATGGCAATAAGAACTGCTTAAAAACTCAAAAGAACCAGAAGTTAGTCTGAGAAAATATACTATGAGTGTTAGGGGTGTAACGGTGCGTGTATTTGTATTGAACCGTTTCGGTACGGGGGTTCCGGTTCCGGTGTACCGAACGAGTTTCCACACGGACATATTAAGTAGCGTAACGCACGTTGTGTAAACAATGCACACCGAGGCACAACACACGGCATGCTAGCAGCTAACGGGCTAGGATAGACTGACCATACGTCCTCTTGTCCAAGGACATGTCCTCTTTTGCGGAGCTGTCAGGGCGGAGTTTCTTAAATGCCTCAAATGTCCGGCATTTTGAGTTAGGGTTGCGTGTATTTTCAATGTACGTTCAGGGTTAAGAAGGGGTTAAAAACAAAACAAACAGCAGCATTGGTGAGGGAGGGGCAGAGACAGAGAGAGAGAGAGAGAGTTATCTGCTTTTTATCCATAGATTTATCACATTTCATTTTTTATTATCTATAGCAGGGGTGTCAAAAGTGTGCCCCGGAGGCCATTTGCGGCCCACAGCTAATGTTTTAAAGGCCCACGGCACATTCTAAAAATACTATTAAAATAAACAAAAACATAAAAAAAAGCTTAAAGGTTAAATCATACTTGCCAACCGAGACTCCCGAAATTCAGCGCCTCTCCCGAAAACCTCCCGGGACAAATATTCTCCCGAAAATCTCCCGGTTTTCAGCCGGAGCTGGAGGCCACGCCCCCTCCAGCTCCATGCGGACCTGAGTGAGGACAGCCTTTTTTCACTACAGGAGGACAACAGGGTGACAAGAACTAAATCATCCAGACTAGAGATAAATTGTATTATTATAAGCGGTAGAAAATGGATGGATGTTTATCTTACCTAAAAATAAATATATTTATTAATTTTAAAAAAAACAACTAAATAAATTTTTACTATATTTTGTTAAAAACATCAAAATTAATTGTATTTTTATTTGTATTTTTTCTGACTCCTTATTACATCCAGCCATAGAATTATACCGGTACATAAAAATAAACATATTTGAAATAATTAATTTTAAATTATCTTAATAATTCATTTGAAATGACCATTATTATTTATTAAAATAATTGCTTGTTTATCAACAACTTTAGCATTTTATTCATTACATTTTAAAGCTCTCAGAAGCCAAGTTATGTTATATTCATGTTATATTTATGCAAGTTTGAAGTATCAATTATCTAAACACAGTTTTGTTTGCATATTTTCAGAATGTAGATATATATATATATATATATATATATATATATATATATATATATCTATATATGTATGTGTGGGGAAAAAAATCACAAGACTACTTCATCTCTACAGGCCTGTTTCATGAGGGGTTCCCTCAATCATCAGGAGATCAGGTTCCCTAAATCATCAGGAGAAAATCTCCTGATGATTGAGGGAACCCCTCATGAAACAGGCCTGTAGAGATGAAGTAGTCTTGTGATTTTTTTTCCCACACATACATATATTGCGCTCTACTACGGTATCGAGCACTATTTTTTGGATAACCTTATTAAGACATATATATATATATATATATATATATATATATATATATATATATGTATATGTGTGTGTATGAAATACTTGACTTTTTGAATTCTAGCTGTCAATATACTCCTCCCCTCTTAACCACGCCCCGCCCCACCCCCGACCCCCCACCTCCCGAAATCGGAGGTCTCAAGGTTGGCAAGTATGTGTGACGGTGACATGAAAACAGTCAACACATAAGAAACATTTTCTTTTAAAGCACATAGAATTACACCAAAAATAGGCTAATATTAAATGTCTTGAAAAATGGCAATAAGAACTGCTTAAAAACTCACAAGAACCAGAAGTTAGTCTGAGAAAATATACTATGAGTGTTAGGGGTGTAACGGTACGTGTATTTGTATTGAACCGTTTCGGTACGGGGGTTCCGGTTCCGGTGTACCGAACGAGTTTCCACACGGACATATGAAGTAGCGTAACGCACGTTGTGTAAACAATGCACACCGAGGCACAACACACGGCATGCTAGCAGCTAACGGGCTAGGATAGACTGACCATACGTCCTCTTTTCCAAGGACATGTCCTCTTTTGCGGAGCTGTCAGGGCGGAGTTTCTTAAATGCCTCAAATGTCCGGCATTTTGAGTTAGGGTTGCGTTTATTTTCAATGTACGTTCAGGGTTAAGAAGGGGTTAAAAACAAAACAAACAGCAGCATTGGTGAGGGAGGGGCAGAGACAGAGAGAGAGAGAGAGTTATCTGCTTTTTATCCATAGATTTATCACATTTTAATTTTTTATTATCTATAGCAGGGGTGTCAAAAGTGTGCCCCGGAGGCCATTTGCGGCCCACAGCTAATGTTTTAAAGGCCCACGGTGTCATGTCTGTGTAATCATGTTTTGTTTTAAGTCATGTTTTGTTTAGTTATAGGACTCTTTAGTTTCTGTCTTTTCACTCCCTTGTCTTGTTTCCATGATTACCCCATTAGTTTCACCTGTTCCACGTTTGGACTCATTGTGCACTCTTGATTGTCACCATAGCAACCCATTAGTTTTCACCTGTCACGTCACGCTCCTGTTTCACGTCTTGAGTCACGCACCTGTTTTCGTTAATCATGTCTGTAGTATTTAAGTTCAGTGTTTTTCAGTTTGTCTTTCTGACGACCTCACCACATTTATGCTCTGTCCATGCCTGGCACTTCTTCCCATGTCCATTCTTCATGCAACTATTTTTTGTCTAAGCCAAGTAAGTTTTTGTTCCATGTTCATAGTCTTTTTGTTTTTTCATAGTTTGTTCTCCGCCACTGTGCGTGCTTTTCATTTGTACTTTTTTTGCTATAGTCTTTTGGTTTCATAGTTTAACCTCCGCCCCTGTGCGCGCTTTTCGTTTATTCCTTTTTTGATAGTTTAAATAAATCATGTACCTTCATTCCCGTCTCGCCCGTGCCAACTTTCCGCTGCATCCCGGAAAAGCAAACACCCAAGACCAAGTCATGACACACGGCACATTCTAAAAATACTATTCAAATAAACAAAAACATAAAAAAAAGCTTAAAGGTTAAATGTAATTTATAAAAAGTTGCAATGTTGACTAATAAAATAAAGCTGTTTTTTTTTTTCTTTCAAACTGTCATTGCTCAAAACATAATATTGAATCAAAATCAATGTTATTATGAATTATTGACCTATCCAAGGTTCCCATTACTTCACACATCAAATATTCCACTAAGAAAAATATTTTTGGTGGAAGATTTTGCAAATTTGGTAAATAAATAACCCAAAAATGTATATTTTGTTGTTTTCTTACTGTACCGAAAATGAACCGAACCGTGACCTCTAAACCGAGGTACGTACCGAACCGAAATTTTTGTTTACCATTACACCCCTAATATTTACATATTATATATTCAGTATAAAATATATACTGATACATCATATTATATTATTATATAATATATACAATATATAACAATTACCATGTAGAATATTACAGTATATGTAAAAGCTGCAGCATAAAATAGAGAGTAGATCCAGCAGAAAATATACATTCTAAACAAAGAGAGGTAGTTAACATGTCAGGTGTCAGGTAATAGACAGATATCATCTATTGTTGTATGGCCAGTGATTAAACAGATTGAAGGAGTTCTTGAATGGAACACTGTGGGAACGAAGCTGAAGGAGTGTTGTGTTATTGTGTGTGTGTGAACACCAACACATTGTTGTTTTGATTTACATTGTAGTACCTTGCAGAATGAGTATTTTTAGATATAAGCTGTCTCTCATCTTTTTGTTATGCTCTAAGTTGCGAGCAGAAATATCAGTTACGCGCCTCCCTATCGCTAGTTGGTGTAGCGAATGTCAGAATGAACCCCGTAAGATCCTACCCCTAAAGATCGACGTAACTTTGTTTCCCCAACCATTAGAGCGAAGAAGTTTAGTTTGAAGCAGCGAACATTTATCCATGAAAATATGAAAAAGCTGCAGATGGTGTGTTTGATGGAGAAGCAGCTGGTAGGAGATACCGTAGAAGTCCGCTCTCCAAGGTAAATTATTACTACATTACTTTATAAAACTACTGTAGTTGTTAGTGGTAAATTATATTGTTTTTCATACAATATTTAATGATCTAAAAGTACGTTTTTCTTTTTGTCAAAATTTATAATGAAAATGAGGAGAAAAATTTCGTAATTCTATAACACAAAAGTAACAATTTTACAAGAATAAAGTGACGATTTTAAGAAAACATTTCAAGAATGTTTTAACATTTCGAGAAAAAGGTATGATTTTATTGAAACAATTTCGTAATTTAACTAAGTCGTAATTTAAAACAAACATTTTATGAGACTTTTTTTTGGGAGGAGCCAAACACTAATTAAATGGACTTGAATTAATTTCAATGGAAGACGCAGTTACCAGCAGAACCAACTCATAAATTAGTGTAATACTGTTATTTCTATTTCCTGAATTAGCCCTGAATTACGGATGGACAAATCCAGCATATTATTTGTACAAACAGAAGTGTAGTTTTTGTATTATCATGGAGCAGTGGTATTCACTTTAAAATGGAGGAGTGCACTTTTATTGCCAGATAAACAATGTTTAGGTGAGGGCCAGTGTTATAGGGTATAGGGAACACTGTGTAAAAAAACAGATTATTTTATATTCGGGTTTTAGAGCTATAAGACGCAAACCAATATGTACGATGCAATTTCTCTTACCAGGGTGTACCCCGCCTTCCGCCCGATTGTAGCTGAGATAGGCTCCAGCGCCCCCCGCGACCCCAAAAGGGAATAAGCGGTAGAAAATGGATGGATGGATGGATGTCAGAATACCATTTGCACTCATTAGGGGTGTAACGATACACAAACATTTCGGTTCGGTACGTACCTCGGTTTAGAGGTCACGGTTCGGTTCATTTTCAGTACAGTAAGAAAACAACAAAATATAAATTTTTGGGTTATTTATTTACCAAATTTGCAAAATCTTCCACCAAAAATATTTTTCTTAGTGGAATATTTGATGTGAAGTAATGGGAACCTTGGATAGGTCAATAATTCATAATAACATTGATTTTGATTCAATTTTATGTTTTGAGCAATGACAGTTTGAAAGAAGAAAAAAAACCCAGCTTTGTTTTATTAGTCAACATTGCAACTTTTTATAAATTACATTTAACCTTTAAGCTTTTCTTATGTTTTTGTTTATTTGAATAGTATTTTTAGAATGTGCCGTGGGCCTTTAAAACATTAGCTGTGGGCAGCAAATGGCCTCCGGGGCACACTTTTGACACCCCTGCTATAGATAATAAAAAATTAAATGTGATAAATCTATGGATAAAAAGCAGAGTCTGGCAACTCATGCGCGTTTATCATAACTCTCTCTCTCTCTCTCTCTCTGTCTCTGCCCCTCCCTCACACAATTTGTTTTGTTTTCAACCCCTTCTTAACCCTGAACGTACATTGAAAATACACGCAACCCTAACTCAAAATGCCGGACATTTGAGGCATTTAAGAAACTCCGCCCTGACAGCTCCGCAAAAGAGGACATGTCCTTGGAAAAGAGGACGTATGCTGCTAGCATGCCGTGTGTTGTGCCTCGGTGTGCATTGTTTACACAACGTGCGTTACGCTACTTAATATGTCCGTGTGGAAACTCGTTCGGTACACCTCCGAACCGAACCCCCGTACCGAAACGGTTCAATACAAATACACGTACCGTTACACCCCTACTAAAAATGCATATGTTATATTTTATATTGCTACTGTGGTACATGTTTAGTCTACTTAATACCTGCATTATCCTTTCCATCCTTTGTAACTTAACTACTGTGTGGAACAATTTCCCTTGTGGATCAATAAAGTTTGTCTAAGTCAAATAAGCATGTAGCGTTGTTTAGCTTTGCTGATTTCTAATTAAGAATGTCAAAAAAAGGATTAGCCTTCAAACAGAACACTTTTTTTTGTAGTCCCTTCCCTCCCCCCCCCCAGTTGTGTTCCAAAATACCTCTGAATGCAGCGTTGGCAAGCTTATTAGCATTCTCTTGCTTTCTATTTTTTTTTTTGTCATTTTACTGCTAGCCTGCAATGTTGCACTAGAACCCCCCCAACACTCCCCCCATTCAGCCATGTTTCAGTTTGAAACAAGCAGTAGTGTTTTCTGGGCCCGTTTGATCCTTTCGACCATGCGGGGGCTTCACGTCTGCCCAATGTTTTTGCACCAGCAGGTAGTCGCAAGGCTAAAGCGGTTAGCCAGGGTCATCATTCTCCACCCCCCCCCCCCCCCATCCCTCGCCGCTCCTCTCGGCTCCTCTTGCACAGATGGAGACCCGGCGAGCTTTGACAAAAAGGTCGGCGCTAAATTACGCTTTTCTGAATTCACTACTACGGACTTAGGAGAGGAAGATTAAATATAATGATGACGTTCCATCATCTTATATTAGCTGTCGCTTTGATTAACAACCCCAGCAATGGTTTGTCATCTTTTACTTCAGGGTCTTTTTAGGGAAGTCCATACTTGCCAACCTTGAGACCTCCGATTTCGGGAGTTGGGGGGGCGTGGCTAAGAGGGGAGGAGAATATTTACAGCTAGAATTCACCAAGTCAAGTATTTCATATATATATATATATATATATATATATATATATATTAGAGATGCGCGGATAGGCAATTATTTCATCCGCAACCGCATCAGAAAGTCGTCAACCATCCGCAATCCACCCGATCTAACATTTGATCAGAACCGCATCCGCCCGCACCCGCCCGTTGTTATATATCTAATATAGACGATGCAAGGCATTAGTGAGGTTATAAAGCTTTTGCCTGTTAAAGAAAGGAGACTGATCCAATGCAGCACAGACATTCGCGTGCCACGCTGTCACAACCCAGACGCACACACCAGTGCGCAATCATATGGGAGCCGCGCTGAGCGCACCTCCAAGCGCGTCTCGCTGCCGGCGACGGCCGGGTATATGGGCCCGACGCTCCAGCGCCATCCATTTTCAGGGCTAGTTGATTCGGCAGGTGGGTTGTTACACACTCTTTAGCGGGTTCCGACGTCCATGGCCACCGTCCTAGCTGCTGTCTATATCAACCAGGGTGAGCCCCACCCCTTTCGTGAGCGCACTGCGCGCGGAGTGACCCCTGTTACGCGCCCCCGGCGACAGGGGTGGCGGGCAGGTAAGCTGCGCTGGCGGAGCGCACGGAGTGACCCCTGTTACGAGCCCCCGGCCACGGGGGTGGCGGGCAGGTAAGCCCGCCACCTCTCACCGGCCGCGGCGAAGGCGGACGAGGCGGGGTGTCGGTGCGGTGGGCGCGGTGGTGACCCTGGACGTGCGTCGGGCCCTTCTCGCGGATCGCCTCAGCTACGGCTCCCGGTGGGGCCCTCTCGGGGGAAGGGGCCTCGGTCCCGGACCCCGGCGAGGCGTCCCTTCTCCGCTCCGTAAAAGTGTCCATCTCTTTTTCTTTTTTTTCTTCTGTTGTGGCATATGCTGCAGGTGCCTGCTTGTTTTTCGTATGTGGGTAACAACATTTAACTATGTATATATATTTACCAATTGGTTTAACTGCCACCCGCCTGAATCTATTTAAAATCTAATTTTTTTTTTATTTCAACCGTCCGACCCGACCCGCGGATAAAATCTAATTTTTTTAAATTTCATCCGCCCGATCCGCGGATAATCCGCGGACTCCGCGGTTGTGCCCACAAACCATGCATCTCTAATATATATATATATATATATATATAAGAAATACTTGACTTTCAGTGAATTCTAGCTATATATATATTTATTTTATTATATATATATATATATATATATATATATATATATAAAAGAAATACTTGAATTTCAGTGTTCATTTATTTACACATATACACACACATAACACTCATCTACTCATTGTTGAGTTAAGGGTTGAATTGTCCATCCTTGTTCTATTCTGGGGCGGTATGGCGTAGTGGGTAGGAGCAACCGTGCCAGAAACCTGAGGGTTGCAGGTTCGCTCCCCGCCTCTTACCATCCAAAAAAATCGCTGCCGTTGTGTCCTTGGGCGGGACACTTCACCCTTCGCCCCCGGTGCCACTCACACCGGTGAATTGAATGATAAACGATAGGTGGTGGTCGGAGGGGCCGTTGGCGCAAATTGCAGCCACGCTTCCGTCAGTCTACCCCAGGGCAGCTGTGGCTATGAAAGTAGCTTACCACCACCAGGTGTGAATGATTGATGGGGTCTACATGTAAAGCGACTTTGGGTACTTAGAAAAGCGCTATATAAATCCCAGTTATTATTATTATTATTATTATTCTCTGTCACTATTTTTCTAACCATGCTGAACACCCAGAAAGGTTTCGAGTACCACCAAAAAAACTGAATCTCTGAAGACAGTATAAAAATCTGTGTTAAAGGTGTACAAATACTGTTTGTATAATAAGCATGTTATTTTTTTTTTTACAAATGAGGGTTAAGAGTTCAGTACCAAAAAAAAAGAAGAAAAGAATGTGGCTTAAGTACAGTTTTTTAATTGAGCTGCTGCATTTTTTTGGTTGGGTTGTTTATTTATTTTGAGTAACTTCTACATTTCTAAAAGGGTAGGAATGTAATAGAGTGATCTATGTTTGTCTGTTGCCATCTCCTGGTGAATGTTGGCTATAGCGTACTGGGGTTACTTTTTGGTTGGCCAACGATTTACGTGGTGTTGCGCACCTGACGTCAGTCAGGTCCGCATGGAGCTGGAGGGGGCGTGGCTTCCAGCTCCGCCTGAATTTCGGGAGATTTTCGGGAGGAAATTTGTCCCGGGAGGTTTTCGGGAGAGGCACTGAAATTCGGGAGTCTCCCCGGAAAATCCGGGAGGGTTGGCAAGTATGGGGAAGTCGGACCAGCTTTTACCGTTAAATGAGTATGGTCTTTACAGTCGTGCTCATACGTTTACATACCCTGGGAGAATTTATGATTTCTTGGCCATTCTTCAGAGAATGATAACACAAAAACTTTTCTTCCACTCATGCTTAGTGGTTCTGTGAAGCTATTTATCGGCAAACAACTGTGTTTACTCTTTTTAAATCAAAATGACAAAAGAAAGTACCCAAATGACCCTGATCAAAAGTTTACATACCCCAGTGACTTTGATCTGATAACATGCACAAAAGTTAACACAAACAGGTTTGAAGGGCTAATCAAGGTTCCAATCCTCACCTGTGACATGTTTGTTTGTAATTAATGTGTGTGTATAAAAGGTCAGTGAGTTTCTGGGCTTCTGACAGACCATTGCATCTTTCATCCAGTGCTGCACACATGTTTCTGGATTCTGAGTCATGGGGAAGGCAAACGAATTGTCAAAGGATCTGCGAGAAAAGGTAATTGAACTGCATAAAACAGGAAAGGGGTATAAAAAGATATCCAAGGAATTGAGAATGCCAATCACATACCTGCCAACTTTTGAAATCAGAAAAACCTAGTAGCCAGGGTCCAGGGGCCGCAGGCCCCGGTAGGTCCAGGACAAAGTCCTGGTGGGGGGTTCCTTCGCCCCCTGACGCAAAATGATTATTAGCATTCAGACAGGTTAAAATGTTGCTAAAACTTTTCTATCAGTCACAGTGACTTTTCAAAACAAAAATATTACAGCAAAAATCATATGGGTTGATTGACATGTTTATTCTGTAAGCTAACTTCAATAGTTTGAAATTATTTTGACAGTTAATGCCAGTTATCCTGTCAACCTTTCACAAGACTTAAATTTGTTAATTGAAAGTATAAACACTTTTTACAGTAAACAAATGGTAAAACAGTACTAAACAATTCCATTAAAAAAAAAATTGGTGTCATTATTAACTTTCTGTCCAAGCTTGTATAATCTACTGCCTTGTTCAATTGTAAAAAATATTCTGTGCCTAAAATTCACATTTCTATCACAATTATCATACTGTAAACATGGTAAGCTAACTTCATTAAAATTAATAGTCCTGTCAATAGCATGGAATTACAATTCAAATGTAGTTTTTTTGTAAGCCTTTCAAAAGAATTCAAAATATGAAAAATTAATGAAAATTAATTTAAGCCATCAGACACTTGAAAAGTGGCACATCACATCTCTAAATGTAATCATTTGAACTTTTCAACAGAAATAGCACTGCAAAAATATTAAGGACATACTTCTGTATTTTGGTAGTTATGCTGTCAACATTTAACAAGATTTCTTCAACCTGGACTTGAAAGCATAAATAGTATAAACACTTTTAACAGTATGTCGTGCTGTGAAATACAGCCGACAGGATTGCGCACCAAACACGAAGCAAGGCCAAAGCGCATGCATGGTGCAGGAGAACAAATGACTTCTTTCATTTAAGGTTTGTGATAAACCATCAAACTCATTCGTTAAAAGGACTCTATAGTAATATAAAGCGAATTTTTCTGGACATTATCATGCAAGAAAAGTTTATTTTTGGGACCGCGATCACCGCGTAATGATTTTTAAAGGTTGCATTACAAACATTTAACTGTCCCATGTGATCAGCCAGTGCGATTGGAAGTCCATGCTCAATTATTGCCTCCGTAAATAAAACTTCGGCATTTATCACATCCAAAGAATCTGTTTGGGCGACGAAAAACGTTGAAAGTTTTCCACTTGTATCGCTAGCAACGGTATTAGACTTGTGTTTTTTTGTCCCAACGTGGTCTTTTACATCGCTAATTCCTCCGTGTCCGATCGAAAAATCTTGTCTGCACAAGGTGCAATTCGCGTAGTTTTCACCCTTTTTTTTTTTTTAATTAATGAAAAACCGTATTTTTTATCACTGCAACCGTAACCCGGAATAGGTTGATGAAAACCGTACGAATTACGGGAAAACCGGAGTAGTTGGCAGGTATGGATCTGCGAGAAAAGGTAATTGAACTGCATGAAACAGGAAAGGGGTATAAAAAGATATCCAAGGAATTGAGAATGCCTATCAGCAGTGTTAAAACGCTGATTAAAAAGTGGAAAATGAGGGATTCAGGTAGACCAGCAAAGATTTCAGCCACAACTGCCAGGAAAATTGTTCGAGATGCAAAGAAAAATCCAGAAATAACTTCAGCTGAAATACAGGACTATCTGAAAAATTGTGGTTTGGCTGTTTCAAGATGCACAATAAGGAGTCTGTTAAGACAAATGGGCTGCATGGTCGAGTCGCCAGAAGAAAGCCATTTCTGCGCAAATGTCACAAAGTATCCCGCTTACATTACGCCAAACAGCACAGAGACTAGCCTCAAAACTTCTGAAACTATGTAATTTGGAGTGATGGCTTTCTTCTGGCGACTCGACCATGCAGCCCATTTTTCTTCAAATGCCTCCTTATTGTGCATCTTGAAACAGTCACACCAAAACTTTTGATCAGGGCCATTTGGGTACTTTCTTTTGTCATTTTGGTTTAAAAAAGAGTAAACACAATTGTTTGCCGATAAATAGCTTCACACAACCATTAAGCATGAGTGGAAGAAAGGTTTTTGTGTTATCATTCATATTCTCTGAAGAATGGCCAAGAAATCATAAATTCTCCAAGGGTATGTAAACTTATGAGCACAACTGTATATGTTAGAGTTAATGGTTTTGGATAGGATTGAATTAGGGTTGGGGTTTAGGGTTAGAGTTGGGTTTTGATATGGTTAGGTTAGTCCCTCATTAGGCGATGACATAACAGATGTCCAATTAGACGCATCTTCAACACCCATGTCCACTAATGATAAATTCCTGAGACTCATCGAAATTGTAATAATTTCCAACATGTTGGAGTTAAGCTAATAATAAACCAAACATTTCAAAATAGAAACATTCTGTCTGTAGTCCGTCTATTCTTCAATATTAGTCATTTTGTTCCATTGCAGGGTAAAATCTTCAGTAAATAAACTTTTTAAAAGTATGTATTTATATTATTGTTTCCTCAAAAACAAAAATGATGTATTGGAATTATGGAATTAGGGCCAAAAGTTTAGCATTTGAAAAAAAAACTTTCGATGTTACATTTTCACGGTGTTTACAAAATAAAAGTGCACATGTTTTCTTTCAGGTTAAATATAATTATGATTGACTCCGGTATTATTTTTGAACAATTTATTTAAAAAAAATCACTTTCATATATTTGGATACTTTGTTTTTTCAGACTAAATCCTATTTTTTTTTACAGTTTTTTTGTTTTTTTCAGTTTCAGCTCTTTCTTTTTCACATTCAAATCTTTTTTTCCAGATTCATAATTTTGGGTCAAATTAAGCGTGGGGCACGTGCCATCAACTGCAAATATTTTATATTAAATATTAATGACCAACTCCAAATATCTATTCCTAGGGTTAAAATTGGCATGTTTTTAGGCGGGTTAAAAATAAAGTTATAGTTTTGTTTTATTATATCATCATTTATCAAAATATTTAAAAAAATATTAAAAAATAAAATACATTTCTTGATACACATGTTTAAAAAAAAATATGAATTTACTTGTATCAAGAAATGTATTTTATTTAAAAAATAAAATAAAATAAAAATATTTACAAATACAAAATATCTTCATGTAAAAAAATTTAAAATTTGTATTAATTTTAAGGAATTGATGTGGAATATTCAACAGTTTTACTAATTTAATCATACATAAGATACACATGTTTAAAAAAAAAATATGTATTTACTTGTATCTTATGTATGATTAAATTAGTAAAACTGTGTTGAATATTCCACATCAATTTCTTAAAATTAATACAAATTTTAAAAAAGGGGTAATTACATGAAAAAATATTTTGTATTTGTAAATATTTTTAAATAGTTTTGTTTTATTATATCATCATTTATCAAAGTATTAAAAAATATTAAAAAATAAAATACATTTCTTGATACACATGTTTAAAAAAAAAAAAGAATTTACTTGTATCAAGAAATGTATTTTATTTAAAAAATAAAATAAAATAAAAATATTTACAAATACAAAATATTTTTTCATGTAATTACCCCTTTTTTTTAAATTTGTATTAATTTTAAGAAATTGATGTGGAATATTCAACACAGTTTTACTAATTTAATCATACATAAGATACAAGTAAATTAATTTTTTTTTTTAAACATGTGTATCTTATGTATGAGTAAATTAGTAAAACTGTGTTGAATATTCCACATCAATTTCTTAAAATTAATACAAATTTTAAAAAAGGGGTAATTACATGAAAAAATTTAATCATACATAAGATACACATGTTTAAAAAAAAAAAAGAATTTACTTGTATCTTATGTATGATTAAATTAGTAAAACTGAAATGACCAACTCCAAATATCTATTCCTAGGGTTAAAATTGGCATGTTTTTAGGCGGGTTAAAAATAAAGTTATAGTTTTGTTTTATTATATCATCATTTATCAAAATATTAAAAAATATTAAAAAATAAAATACATTTCTTGATACACATGTTTAAAAAAAAATATGAATTTACTTGTATCAAGAAATGTATTTTATTTTAAAAATAAAATAAAATAAAAATATTTACAAATACAACATATTTTTTCATGTAATTACCCCTTTTTTAAAATTTGTATTAATTTTAAGAAATTGATGTGGAATATTCAACACAGTTTTACTAATTTACTCATACATAAGATACACATGTTTAAAAAAAAATATGAATTTACTTGTATCTTATGTATGATTAAATTAGTAAAACTGTGTTGAATATTCCACATCAATTTCTTAAAATTAATACAAATTTAAAAAAAGGGGTAATTACATGAAAAAATATTTTGTATTTGTAAATATTTTTAAATAGTTTTGTTTTATTATATCATCATTTATCAAAATATTAAAAAATATTAAAAAATAAAATACATTTCTTGATACACATGTTTAAAAAAAAATATATGAATTTACTTGTATCAAGAAATGTATTTTATTTAAAAAATAAAATAAAATAAAAATATTTACAAATACAAAATATTTTTTCATGTAATTACCCCTTTTTTTAAATTGTTATTAATTTTAAGAAATTGATGTGGAATATTCAACACAGTTTTACTAATTTAATCATACATAAGATACACATGTTTAAAAAAAAAAAAAAGAATTTACTTGTATCTTATGTATGATTAAATTAGTAAAACTGAAATGACCAACTCCAAATATCTATTCCTAGGGTTAAAATTGGCATGTTTTTAGGCGGGTTAAAAATAAAGTTATAGTTTTGTTTTATTATATCATCATTTATCAAAATATTAAAAAATATTAAAAAATAAAATACATTTCTTGATTCACATGTTTAAAAAAAAAAATGAATTTACTTGTATCAAGAAATGTATTTTATTTAAAAAAATAAATAAAATAAAAATATTTACAAATACAAAATATTTTTTCATGTAATTACCCCTTTTTTAAAATTTGTATTAATTTTAAGAAATTGATGTGAAATATTCAACACAGTTTTACTAATTTAATCATACATAAGATACACATGTTTAAAAAAAATATGAATTTACTTGTATCTTATGTATGATTAAATTAGTAAAACTGAAATGACCAACTCCAAATATCTATTCCTAGGGTTAAAATTGGCATGTTTTTAGGCGGGTTAAAAATAATGTTATAGTTTTGTTTTATTATATCATCATTTATCAAAATATTAAAAAATATTAAAAAATAAAATACATTTCTTGATACACATGTTTAAAAAAAAAAAAAAGAATTTACTTGTATCAAGAAATGTATTTTATTTAAAAAAATAAATAAAATAAAAATATTTACAAATAAATACAAAATATTTTTTCATGTAATTACCCCTTTTTTAAAATTTGTATTAATTTTAAGAAATTGATGTGGAATATTCAACACAGTTTTACTAATTTAATCATACATAAGATACACATGTTTAAAAAAAAAATATGAATTTACTTGTATCTTATGTATGATTAAATTAGTAAAACTGAAATGACCAACTCCAAATATCTATTCCTAGGGTTAAAATTGGCATGTTTTTAGGCGGGTTAAAAATAAAGTTATAGTTTTGTTTTATTATATCATCATTTATCAAAATATTAAAAAATAAAATAAATTTCTTGATACACATGTTTAAAAAAAAAAAAAGAATTTACTTGTATCAAGAAATGTATTTTATTTAAAAAAATAAATAAAATAAAAATATTTACAAATACAAAATATTTTTTCATGTAATTACCCCTTTTATAAAAATTTGTATTAATTTTAAGAAATTGATGTGGAATATTCAACACCGTTTTACTAATTTAATCATACATAAGATACACATGTTTTAAAAAAAATATGAATTTACTTGTATCTTATGTATGATTAAATTAGTAAAACTGTGTTGAATATTCCACATCAATTTCTTAAAATTAATACAAATTTAAAAAAAAGGGGTAATTACATGAAAAAATATTTTGTATTTGTAAATATTTTTATTTTATAATCATAAAAAATGAATCCTTTAGATAAAGTGAATCGGAAGAACATCTTTCAATGACTGAAGCATTAAAATAGCATCACTCTTGTTACCGTGGTAACCATGTATCACCTGCTTAATTGGCCTGGTTGGACCTCACATCCAACGTTGTTCATTTTAAGCCACAATTCATGAACTTCACTAAAAAAATGTACTTGGAACCCGCAGGGGGAGCCAAGGAGCAAAAGCATCCAATTGTCCCTTACTTCTTTAGCTTTTGTCGCGCTTACGAGACATTTAATCATCTCCTCCTTTGTCTTCCTTTACACACAAATTCCGCTTCCCTGAGTTGAAAGTGCCGTGGGAAATGTGTGATGTTTGCAGCGGAGGCGTCTTGGCCGCCTTCCAGCTCATTGTGCTTCACTTACGGACTTGTCTGGGAACGCCGCGGCGGCTTTTACCTCGCCGTACGAGACAGATGCCAAGCGCTACATCCGAGACCTGCCGACACATACCAACATGTAAGGTGCGCATGGGCTTAGAGTAGTGTTGTCCCGATACCAAAATTATTCTGATACTTATCGGTACTTTTCTAAATAAAGGGGGCCACAAAAAAAATTGCATTACTGGCTTTATTTTAGCAAAAAAATCTTTGGGTACATTAAACATATGTTCCTTATTGCATTTTAGTCCTTAAATAAAATAGTGAACATACAAGACAACTTGTCTTTTAGTAGTAAGTAAACAAACAAAGACTCCTAATTAGTCTATGCAGTAACATATTGTGTCATTTATACACCTATTATTTTGTACACATCATTAAGGACTGGTGGTAGAAAATGAATTATTAATCTACTTGTTCATTTACTGTTAATATCTGCTTACTTTCTCTTTTAACATGTTCTATCTACACTTCTGTTAAAATGTAATAATCACTTATTCTTCTGTTGTTTCATACTTTGCATTAGTTTTGGATGATACCACACATTTGGGCATACTTGCCAACCTTGAGACCTCCGATTTCGGGAGGTGGGGGGAGGGGGGTGGGCGTGGTCGAGGTGGTTGGTTGGGGGCGTGGCTAAAAGGGGAGGAGTATATTTACAGCTAGAATTCACCAAGTCAAGTATTTCATATATATATATATATATATATATATATATATTAGAGATGCGCGGATAGGCAATTATTTCATCCGCAACCGCATCAGAAAGTCGTCAACCATCCGCCATCCACCCGATGTAACATTTGATCAGAACCGCACCCGCCCGTTGTTATATATCTAATATAGACGATGCAAGGCATTAGTGAGGTTATAAAGCTTTTGCCTGTTAAAGAAAGGAGACTGATCCAATGCAGCAGAGACATTCGCGTGCCACGCTGTCACGACCCAGACGCACACCAGTGCGCAATCGTATGGGAGCCGCGCTGAGCGCACCTCCAAGCGCGTCTCGCTGCCGGCGACGGCCGGGTATATGGGCCCGACGCTCCAGCGCCATCCATTTTCAGGGCTAGTTGATTCGGCAGGTGGGTTGTTACACACTCCTTAGCGGGTTCCGACGTCCATGGCCACCGTCCTAGCTGCTGTCTATATCAACCAGGGTGAGCCCCACCCCTTTCGTGAGCGCACTGCGCGCGGAGTGACCCCTGTTACGCGCCCCCGGCAACAGGGGTGGCGGGCAGGTAAGCTGCGCGGGCGGAGTGCGCGGAGTGACCCCTGTTAGGAGCCCCCGGCAGATGACATGGCACCCCAAACCATCGCCCAACCATGCAAATTTTGCATTTCCTTTGGAAATCGAGGTCCCAAGAGTCTGGAGGAAGACAGGAGAGGCACAGGATCCACGTTGCCTGAAGTCTAGTGTAAAGTTTCCACCATCAGTGATGGTTTGGGGTGCCATGTCATCTGCTGGTGTCGGTCCACTCTGTTTCCTGAGATCCAGGGTCAACGCAGCCGTCTACCAGCAAGTTTTAGAGCACTTCATGCTTCCTGCTGCTGACCTGCTCTATGGAGATGGAGATTTCAAGTTCCAACAGGACTTGGCGCCTGCACACAGCGCAAAATCTACCCGTGCCTGGTTTACGGACCATGGTATTTCTGTTCTAAATTGGCCCGCCAACTCCCCTGACCTTAGCCCCATAGAAAATCTGTGGGGTATTGTGAAAAGGAAGATGCAGAATGCCAGACCCAAAAACGCAGAAGAGTTGAAGGCCACTATCAGAGCAACCTGGGCTCTCATAACACCTGAGCAGTGCCAGAAACTCATCGACTCCATGCCACGCCGCATTAACGCAGTAATTGAGGCAAAAGGAGCTCCAACCAAGTATTGAGTATTGTACATGCTCATATTTTTCATTTTCATACTTTTCAGTTGGCCAACATTTCTAAAAATCCCTTTTTTGTATTAGCCTTAAGTAATATTCTAATTTTGTGACACACGGAATTTTGGATTTTCATTTGTTGCCACTTCAAATCATCAAAATTAAATGAAATAAACATTTGAATGCATCAGTCTGTGTGCAATGAATAAATATAATGTACAAGTTACACCTTTTGAATGCAATTACTGAAATAAATCAAGTTTTTCAAAATATTCTAATTTACTGGCTTTTACCTGTATATATTTCCCAATTGGTTTAACTGCCACCCGCCTGAATCTATTTAAAATCTTTTTTTTAAAATTTCATCCGCCCGATCCGCGGATAATCCACGGACTCCGCGGTTGTGCCCGCAAACCGCGCATCTCTAGTACCGTTACACCCCTATCTACTGTACAACCCTTGCTTATGGTTGGGGTTCGCTTTGGAACCAACCCTGAGGTCAGATTTGTGTTTTAGTCCCCCGCCATTTTGATTGAAATGATGTTAAGGACCACATTTCAATTCCACGTCCGAGGTACTCGAACACCAATCTGGCGCCCTAGGCAAGATGGCGCCCCCCCACATCGGCAGTGAAGTGTATATACTCACAAGAAACTTGTGAGTATATACGCCATGCCGGGGCGGCATGGCGTATATATATGTAGTGGGTAGAGCAACCGTGCCAGAAACCTGAGGGTTGCAGGTTCGCTCCCCGCCTCTTACCATCCAAAAATCGCTGCTGTTGTGTCCTTGGGCGGGACACTTCACCCTTTGCCCCCGGTGCCACTCACACTGGTAAACTGAATGATAAATGATAGGTGGTGGTCGGAGGCGCCGTTGGCGCAAATTGCAGCCACGCTCCCGTCAGTCTACCCCAGGGCAGCTGTGGCTATGAAAGTAGCTTACCACCACCAGGTGTGAATGACTGATGGGTTCTACATGTAAAGCGACTTTGGGTACTTAGAAAAGCACTATATAAATCCCAGTTATTATTATTATTATTAAGAAACTGAATAGCTTTGTCTTTGACCTTTTTTTTTTTACTTACAACTATACCTAATATATAAAGGGGTGGAAAAGTGACTATTACCTGCAGGGCAAACATTAGCTAACCAGAAGGCAATAACAATGTAAACAAAAAACACCTGCTTAAAAGATCTAATACAAATGTCCCTGAGGAATGTAAGGTGGGAGTACTGTAATTACCTAACGTTACATTATTATTTTCCATAACAATTTAGCCCCCTCCAACAATATTAACCCGACGTTAAAACAGAACTAGCTATTTATTGATTAGCAATTGCCGAATCATGTAACATTAGCTTAATGCTAAAAAGCCAGGTTACTATCACATTCTGTAACAGACAAATAATTTCATGTAGGCTAACGTTACCTACCTGCTACCTCTTGTCTTTTTCTCGTTTCTCCTCCTCTTCTTTTCTCTTTTTTTCTTCCCTGGGCACCTGACAGTTTTGGCCGTTTTGACATCTTGTGTTGATTTTTTTGATGTGGTAACGTCCAAAAAGAGTCATGATACGGGAAGGGGGCGGGGCGTAATGTTGTAACAAATAATATTTCTATTAAATAGGCTTTACTTTGCATTTTAATTAACGTGGGATTATTTTTTTGTATTTAGAAATAATAGTACCAACTTTTTTTTTTTTTTTTTTTTTTCTCCAACATTTGTGGCACTGGCGTGGCGCCCCCTGATGGACGGCGCCCTTAGCATTTGCCTATACGGCCTATGCCACGGGCCGGCCCTGCTCGAACACATCGTCCTCCTCTCAGCGTGCCGCTTATAAGATCTCCTCCACGCCGACGCAAGGGTGACATCACGTGCTCGCAAACTGCTAGAAAGTGGGATTAATGTCTCCCCACTTTGGTTTGTTTACGAGTGTGTTGGGGGGGCTCAGGTGGGTGAGCGGCGTTCCAGCAAACAAGACGGTATGGTAAGCGAGCGGCCTCCTCCTGTGAGTTCCCGATGCCTCACGCTGATCCGTGTGTGAACGTTGCCAGACAGCTGGTGGCGGAGAGCGACGATGCTGAACACGGACGCAGAGAGAGAGAGAGAAGCATTCTGCCACTAAAATGAAATATCTCTTTATGTGGAGTGGAACGTCCTACTGTCACCCAAGATGAGCTTGACCCCCTTTTTTTCCCCCCTCCTATGATATTTTTGTACCTTCTTAAAGCCACATTCCTGCCCTCTGCTCACAGCGAGAAGCCCGACTCTGGTTCCCTCTCATGTGGTAGTCCTACTCGTGTCTTCATCACGGCTTCTCAGGACGTGGTGATCAGTGACCTGCGGCGAGGGTCGCAGCGGGTGAGGCGCTGACATTTTACTTAAACTTCTTGTACTGTGAATATAAGTCGCCGATGAATATGATAAGAAAAAGAAGGGGAAAAATGTCCCTGACTTACAAACCCCCGTTTCCATATGAGTTGGGAAATTGTGTTAGATGTAACCGGTAAGGTCTATTCGGGTGTACTGGAGAGGAGGAACAGATTGCGCAGATTTGGGAAATGAAGAAGCCTGCACCTGCGTTGCAAGTCGGGAAGGATTTCTTTGATGGCGAGGGCAATTTTTTGTACAGAATATGAGTACTAGTGTTGGGGGACGGCGTGGCGCAGTGGAAGAATGGCCGTGCGCGACCCGAGGGTCCCTGGTTCAATCCCCACCTAGTACCAACCTCGTCATGTCCGTTGTGTCCTGAGCAAGACACTTCACCCTTGCTCCTGATGGCTGCTGGTTAGCGCCTTGCATGGCAGCTCCCTCCATCAGTGTGTGAATGTGTGTGTGAATGGGTAAATGTGGAAGTAGTGTCAAAGCGCTTTGAGTACCTTGAAGGTAGAAAAGCGCTATACAAGTACAACCCATTTATAGTCGAACCTCGGATTCAGGAGGAACAGTGTGGTTTCCGTCCTGGTCGTGGAACTGTGGACCAGCTCTATACTCTCGGCAGGGTCCTTGAGGGTGCATGGGAGTTTGCCCAACCAGTCTACATGTGCTTTGTGGACTTGGAGAAGGCATTCGACCGTGTCCCTCGGGAAGTCCTGTGGGGAGTGCTCAGAGAGTATCGGACTGTCTGATTGTGGCAGTCCGCTCCCTGTATGATCAGTGCCAGATCTTGGTCCGCATTGCCGGCAGTAAGTCGGACACGTTTCCAGTGACGGTTGGACTCCGCCAAGGCTGCCCTTTGTCACCGATTCTGTTCATAACTTTTATGGACAGAATTTCTAGGCGCAGTCAAGGCGTTGAGGGGGATCTGGTTTGGTGGCTGCAGGATTAGGTCTCTGCTTTTTGCAGATGATGTGGTCCTGATGGCTTCATCCGGCCAGGATCTTCAGCTCTCACTGGATCGGTTCGGCAGCCGAGTGTGAAGCGACTGGGATGAGAATCAGCACCTCCAAGTCCGAGTCCATGGTTCTCGCCCGGAAAAGGGTGGAGTGCCATCTCCGGGTTGGGGAGGAGACCCTGCCCCAAGTGGAGGAGTTCAAGTACCTCGGAGTCTTGTTCACGAGTGAGGGAAGAGTGGATGGTGAGATCGACAGGCGGCGTTTTCAGTAATGCGGACGCTGTATCGATCCGTTGTGGTGAAGAAGGAGCTGAGCCGGAAGGCAAAGCTCTCAATTTACCGGTCGATCTACGTTCCCATCCTCACCTATGGTCATGAGCTTTGGGTTATGACCGAAAGGACAAGATCACGGGTACAAGCGGCCCAAATGAGTTTCCTCCGCCGGGTGGCGGGGCTCTCCCTTAGAGATAGGGTGAGAAGCTCTGTCATCCGGGGGAGCTCAAAGTAAAGCCGCTGCTCCTCCACATGGAGAGGAGCCAGATGAGGTGGTTCGGGCATCTGGTCAGGATGCCACCCGATCGCCTCCCTCGGGAGGTGTTTAGGGCACGTCCGACCGGTAGGAGGCCGCGGGGAAGACCCAGGACACGTTGGGAAGACTATGTCTCCCGGCTGGCCTGGGAACGCCTCGGGGTCCCACAGGAAGAGCTGGACGAAGTGGCTGGGGCGAGGGAAGTCTGGGCTTCCCTGCTTAGGCTGCTGCCCCCGCGACCCGACCTCGGATAAGCGGAAGAAGATGGATGGATGGATGGATAAACGGAATACAATGATTTGCAAATCCTTTTCAACCCATATTCAGTTGAATATGCTACAAAGACAACATAATAATTAGGGCCCGCATGGCCCATTGCATAAGGACTCCCAAAGGGAGTCCTTATGCAATGGGACATAAGGACCTATTGAATTTGTAAGGTTTTATTATTTATTCTTTTTCTTCCGCCGCCTCTTTGAGCACTAATTTGACCCACTTAACATGCTTCAAAACTCACCATATTTGACCCACACATCAGGACCTGCGAAAATTGTCTTTTAATAAAAAAAACGAACCGCAAAAATCAAAACTGCGCTCTAGCGCCCCCTAGGAAAAAAAAACTAGACTGCCTGTAACTCCCACTAGGAAGGTCGGAGAGACATGAAACAAAATCCTCTATGTAGGTTTGACTTAGACCTAGTTCTCATAATTGTATATCCTCGGGCAAAAATCAACAGGAAGTTGGCAATTCCCCCTTCAAGACAAAAAAGTACTAAAAACAGTCACTTTTGCCTCTTTGAGCTGTAATTTTATCCCCTCACCAAACTGAACGCACACATCAGGACTGGCAAACATTGCGATCTAAAAAAAAAAAAAACCTAACCCCAAATCTCAAAATTGCGCTCTACTGCAATTTTTTAATAAAACGCAAAAAAAAACTGCTCCTCGGAAGAAAAAAAATGACAAAACTGCCTGTAACTCCCACTGGGAAGGTCGGAGAGACATGAAACAAAATACTCTCTGTAGGTCTCACTTACACCTACATTTCATAAATTGACAACCCCCAGCAAAAATCTACAGGAAGTTTGCTATTCCCCCTTCAAAACAATTTTTTTGTAAAAACCGGTCACCTTCCTTCAAAAACGAACTCCTCTGACCACGTTTGTCGTTTCGGCTTCAAACTAACACAGGAGAGAGATTAAACCCTTGTGTATAAAATAACAGAACAGCGTTTTAATACCTGCTCCGGTTTTGATTTTATGACCCTTCAAAGACCCGCTGCGCTGATGCTGCTGCGCTGCTGTTTTTTTTAAGATGGCTGCTTAAAAGCAGGAAGCACCAACGTGCCCACACAATGCAGACAAGGTAGGTACACTAGACAAAAGTCTTGGGACACTTATGACTACCACCGGACAAAAGTATTGGGACACTTAGGCCGAAAACTGGACAAAAGTATTGGGACACTTGGGACTACAACTTGACAAAAGTATTGGGACACTTAGGACTACAACTTGCCAAAAATATTGGGACACTTGGGACTAAAACTGGACAAAAGTATTGGGACACTTAGGACTAGCACCTGCCAAATACGCGGGCCCGACCAACGCTGCTTGCAGCTTTAATTATTATTATTATTATTCCGCAACTTTGCGCTGTAATTTGACCCCCTTAACATACTTCAAAACTCACCAAATTTTACACACACATCAGTAATATACGGCAAAACTTTTTATCAAAAAACCAAACCTCAAAACTCAAAATTGCGCTCTAGCGCCCCCCAGGGGAAAAAAAACTAGACTGCCTGTAACACCCACTAGGAAGGTCGGAGAGACATGAAACCTTTATGTAGGTGTGACTTAGACCTAGATTTCATACTAGTATATTCTCGGGCAAAAATCAACAGGAAGTTGGCAATTCCCCCTTCAAGACAAAAAAGTACTAAAAACAGTCACTTTTGCCTCTTTGAGCTGTAATTTGACCCCCTCACCAAACTGAACGCACACATCAGGACTGGCAAACATTGCGATCTAAAAAAAAAAACCTAACCCCAAATCTCAAAATTGCACTCTACTGCAATTTTTTAATAAAACGCAAAAAAAAACTGCTCCTCGGAAGAAAAAAATGACAAACCTGCCTGTAACTCCCACTGGGAAGGTCGGAGAGACATGGAACAAAAACCTCTATGTAGGTCTCACTTAGACCTACATTTCATAAATTGACAACCCCCAGCAAAAATCAACAGGAAGTTTGCTATTCCCCCTTCAAAACAATTTGTTTGTAAAAACCGGTCACCTTCCTTCAAAAACGAACTCCTCTGAGCGCGTTTGTCGTTTCGCCTTCAAACTAACACAGGAGAGAGATTAAACCCTTGTGTATAAAATAACAGAACAGCGTTTTAATACTTGCTCCGGTTTTGATTTTATGACCCTTCAAAGACCCGCTGCGCTGATGCTGCTGCGCTGCTGTTTTTTTAAGATGGCTGCTTAAAAGCAGGAAGCACCAACGTGCCCACACAATGCAGACAAGGTAGGTACACTAGACAAAAGTCTTGGGACACTTCAGACTAAAAGTAGACAAAAGTATTGGGACACTTAGGACTAGCACCTGCCAAATATGCGGGCCCGACCAATGCTGCTTGCAGCTTTAATTAACTTAGAATTTCATGGCTGCAACACGTGCCAAAGTAGTTGGGAAAGGGCATGTTGATTGGTGAAACGTCACCAGTGACTGCATTTGATTGGTGAAACGGAGTCAAACGTCACCAGTGACTGCATTTGATTGGTGAAATCGAGTCAAACGTCACCAGTGACTGTATTTGATTGGTGAAACGGAGTCAAACGTCACCAGTGACTGCATTTGATCGGTGAAACGGAGTCAAGCGTCACCAGTGACTGTATTTGATTGGTGAAAAGGAGTCAAACGTCACCAGTGACTGCATTTGATTGGTGAAACGGAGTCAAACGTCACCAGTGACTGCATTTGATCGGTGAAACGGAGTCAAACGTCACCAGTGACTGCATTTGATCGGTGAAACGGAGTCAAACGTCACCAGTGACTGCATTTGATTGGTGAAACGGAGTCAAGCGTCACCATTGACTGCATTTGATTGGTGAAACGGAGTCAAACGTCACCAGTGACTGCATTTGATTGGTGAAACGGAGTCAAGCGACACCAGTGACTGCATTTGATTGGTGAAACGGAGTCAAACGTCACCAGTGACTGCATTTGATTGGTGAAACGGAGTCAAACGTCACCAGTGACTGCATTCGATTGGTGAAACTGAGTCAAACGTCACCAGTGACTGCATTCGATTGGTGAAACGGAGTCAAACGTCACCAGTGACTGCATTTGATTGGCGAAACGGAGTCAAACGTCACCAGTGACTGCATTTGATTGGGGAAACGGAGTCAAACGTCACCAGTGACTGTATTTGATTGGGGAAACGGAGTCAGACGTCACCAGTGACTGTATTTGATTGGTGAAACGGAGTCAAACGTCACCAGTGACTGCATTTGATTGGCGAAACGGAGTCAAACGTCACCAGTGACTGCATTTGATTGGTGAAACGGAGTCAAACGTCACCAGTGACTGCATTTGATTGGTGAAACGGAGTCAAACGTCACCAGTGACTGCATTTGATTGGTGAAACGGAGTCAAACGTCACCAGTGACTGTATTTGATTGGTGAAATCGAGTCAAACGTCACCAGTGACTGCATTTGATTGGTGAAACGGAGTCAAACGTCACCAGTGACTGCATTTGATTGGTGAAACGGAGTCAAACGTCACCAGTGACTGTATTTGATTGGTGAAACGGAGTCAAACGTCACCAGTGACTGCATTTGATTGGTGAAACGGAGTCAAACGTCACCAGTGACTGTATTTGATTGGTGAAACGGAGTCAAACGTCACCAGTGACTGCATTTGATTGGTGAAACGGAGTCAGACGTCACCAGTGACTGTATTTGATTGGTGAAACGGAGTCAGACGTCACCAGTGACTGTATTTGATTGGTGAAACGGAGTCAGACGTCACCAGTGACTGTATTTGATTGGTGAAACGGAGTCAGACGTCACCAGTGACTGTATTTGATTGGTGAAACGGAGTCAGACGTCACCAGTGACTGCATTTGATTGGTGAAACGGAGTCAGACGTCACCAGTGACTGCATTTGATTGGTGAAACGGAGTCAAACGTTACCAGTGACTGCATTTGATTGGTGAAACGGAGTCAAACGTCACCAGTGACTGCATTTGATCGGTGAAACGGAGTCAAACGTCACCAGTGACTGCATTTGATTGGTGAAACGGAGTCAAACGTCACCAGTGACTGTATTTGATTGGTGAAATCGAGTCAAACGTCACCAGTGACTGCATTTGATTGGTGAAACGGAGTCAAACGTCACCAGTGACTGCATTTGATTGGTGAAACGGAGTCAAACGTCACCAGTGACTGTATTTGATTGGTGAAACGGAGTCAAACGTCACCAGTGACTGCATTTGATTGGTGAAACGGAGTCAAACGTCACCAGTGACTGTATTTGATTGGTGAAACGGAGTCAAACGTCACCAGTGACTGCATTTGATTGGTGAAACGGAGTCAGACGTCACCAGTGACTGTATTTGATTGGTGAAACGGAGTCAGACGTCACCAGTGACTGCATTTGATTGGTGAAACGGAGTCAAACGTCACCAGTGACTGCATTTGATTGGTGAAACGGAGTCAAACGTCACCAGTGACTGCATTTGATTGGCGAAACGGAGTCAAACGTCACCAGTGACTGCATTTGATTGGTGAAACGGAGTCAAACGTCACCAGTGACTGCATTTGATTGGTGAAACGGAGTCAAACGTCACCAGTGACTGTATTTGATTGGTGAAACGAAGTCAGACGTCACCAGTGACTGCATTTGATTGGTGAAACGGAGTCAAACGTCACCAGTGACTGCATTTGATTGGTGAAACGAAGTCAGACGTCACCAGTGACTGCATTTGATTGGTGAAACGGAGTCAAACGTCACCAGTGACTGCATTTGATTGGTGAAACGAAGTCAGACGTCACCAGTGACTGCATTTGATTGGTGAAACGGAGTCAAACGTCACCAGTGACTGCATTTGATTGGTGAAACGGAGTCAAACGTCACCAGTGACTGCATTTGATTGGTGAAACGGAGTCAAACGTCACCAGTGACTGTATTTGATTGGGGAAACGGAGTCAGACGTCACCAGTGACTGTATTTGATTGGTGAAACGGAGTCAAACGTCACCAGTGACTGCATTTGATTGGCGAAACGGAGTCAAACGTCACCAGTGACTGCATTTGATTGGGGAAACGGAGTCAAACGTCACCAGTGACTGTATTTGATTGGGGAAACGGAGTCAAACGTCACCAGTGACTGCATTTGATTGGCGAAACGGAGTCAAACGTCACCAGTGACTGCATTTGATCGGTGAAACGGAGTCAAACGTCACCAGTGACTGCATTTGATTGGCGAAACGGAGTCAAACGTCACCAGTGACTGCATTTGATTGGCGAAACGGAGTCAAACGTCACCAGTGACTGCATTTGATTGGGGAAACGGAGTCAAACGTCACCAGTGACTGTATTTGATTGGGGAAACGGAGTCAGACGTCACCAGTGACTGTATTTGATTGGTGAAACGGAGTCAAACGTCACCAGTGACTGCATTTGATTGGCGAAACGGAGTCAAACGTCACCAGTGACTGCATTTGATTGGGGAAACGGAGTCAAACGTCACCAGTGACTGTATTTGATTGGGGAAACGGAGTCAGACGTCACCAGTGACTGTATTTGATTGGTGAAACGGAGTCAAACGTCACCAGTGACTGCATTTGATTGGCGAAACGGAGTCAAACGTCACCAGTGACTGCATTTGATTGGTGAAACGGAGTCAAACGTCACCAGTGACTGCATTTGATTGGTGAAACGGAGTCAAACGTCACCAGTGACTGCATTTGATTGGTGAAACGGAGTCAAACGTCACCAGTGACTGTATTTGATTGGTGAAACGAAGTCAAATGTCACCAGTGACTGTATTTGATTGGTGAAACGGAGTCAAACGTCACCAGTGACTGCATTTGATTGGTGAAACGGAGTCAAACGTCACCAGTGACTGCATTTGATTGGTGAAATGGAGTCAAACGTCACCAGTGACTGCATTTGATTGGTGAAACGGAGTCAAACGTCACCAGTGACTGCATTTGATTGGTGAAACGGAGTCAAACGTCACCAGTGACTGCATTTGATTGGTGAAACGGAGTCAAACGTCACCAGTGACTGCATTTGATTGGTGAAACGGAGTCAAACGTCACCAGTGACTGCATTTGATTGGCGAAACGGAGTCAAGCGTCACCAGTGACTGCATTTGATTGGCGAAACGGAGTCAAACGTCACCAGTGACTGCATTTGATTGGCGAAACGGAGTCAAACGTCACCAGTGACTGCATTTGATTGGTGAAACGGAGTCAAACGTCACCAGTGACTGTATTTGATTGGTGAAACGGAGTCAAGCGACACCAGTGACTGCATTTGATTGGTGAAACTGAGTCAAACGTCACCAGTGACTGCATTTGATTGGTGAAACGGAGTCAAGCGTCACCAGTGACTGCATTTGATTGGTGAAACGGAGTCAAACGTCACCAGTGACTGTATTTGATTGGTGAAACGGAGTCAAACGTCACCAGTGACTGTATTTGATTGGTGAAACGGAGTCAAACGTCACCAGTGACTGCATTTGATCGGTGAAACGGAGTCAGACGTCACCAGTGACTGCATTTGATTGGTGAAACGGAGTCAAACGTCACCAGTGACTGTATTTGATTGGTGAAACGGAGTCAAACGTCACCAGTGACTGCATTTGATTGGTGAAACGGAGTCAAACGTCACCAGTGACTGTATTTGATTGGTGAAACGGAGTCAAACATCACCAGTGACTGTATTTGATTGGTGAAACGGAGTCAAACGTCACCAGTGACTGCATTTGATTGGTGAAACGGAGTCAAACGTCACCAGTGACTGTATTTGATTGGTGAAACGGAGTCAAACATCACCAGTGACTGTATTTGATTGGTGAAACGGAGTCAGACGTCACCAGTGACTGCGTTTGATCGGTGAAACGGAGTCAAACGTCACCAGTGACTGCATTTGATCGGTGAAACGGAGTCAGACGTCACCAGTGACTGCATTTGATTGGTGAAACGGAGTCAAACGTCACCAGTGACTGCATTTGATTGGTGAAACGGAGTCAAACGTCACCAGTGACTGCATTTGATTGGTGAAACGGAGTCAAACGTCACCAGTGACTGCATTTGATTGGTGAAACGAAGTCAAACGTCACCAGTGACTGCATTTGATTGGTGAAACGGAGTCAAACGTCACCAGTGACTGTATTTGATTGGTGAAACAGAGTCAAACGTCACCAGTGACTGCATTTGATTGGCGAAACGGAGTCAAACGTCACCAGTGACTGCATTTGATTGGTGAAACGGAGTCAAACGTCACCAGTGACTGCATTTGATTGGTGAAACGGAGTCAAACGTCACCAGTGACTGCATTTGATTGGTGAAACGAAGTCAAACGTCACCAGTGACTGCATTTGATTGGTGAAACGGAGTCAAACGTCACCAGTGACTGTATTTGATTGGTGAAACAGAGTCAAACGTCACCAGTGACTGCATTTGATTGGTGAAACGGAGTCAAACGTCACCAGTGACTGTATTTGATTGGTGAAACGGAGTCAAACGTCACCAGTGACTGCATTTGATTGGTGAAACGGAGTCAAACGTCACCAGTGACTGCATTTGATTGGTGAAACGGAGTCAAACGTCACCAGTGACTGCATTTGATTGGTGAAACGGAGTCAAGCGTCACCAGTGACTGCGTTTGATTGGTGAAACGGAGTCAAACGTCACCATTAAAACTACTCTTAGAAGTACAATTTATCCCAAAAGTTACTCAAGTAGATGTAACGGAGTAAAGGTAGCGTGTTACTACCCACCGCTGGTAAAGAGCAGCTGTTTAGTTGGACTACAAGGAGTGACTTTAAGTTGACATAATTGCTGTGAATCAATTGTTTACAGTCAAATCAGCAGCTATTAAGCTGCCTAATAAACGGAAGAAAAACTCCCTTGAATTTAATAAATGTCATGGTGTAGGTTTATGTTTTAATTCCCGGCTAATTTCCAGGCTAACTGGCGAAATGAGATTCAATTAGTTAATTAAGCACAATCCAGCTGCGTGCCATCTCGCCACACCGGGGGGGGGACGTCTCCCCGCACACCGCCGCTTTTTAAGCCCCTCTGCGCTAATTATCACAGTGACATTATCAGCCTGGGCCGAGGCTTCTCTCGCCTACTTTGAGCGACGTTACGAGATGCCAGCGCTTGCATCGCATTGCGCCGAGTTATGAGCAAAATGTCTATATCGGCTCACGTGCAAAAGTAAACAAATGTCTGCAGGACCACGGCAGAGAGAGAGGCAGGAGTGAGACGATGAGGATGTTTGCTGTTTTATGGCGATACAAAGCGGTGCCGTGGATAACAACAAAGATGTATCCTGTGTGCTGCTGTAGGAGAGACCACACAAATGTCCATGTTCTGTAAACACACGCGGCCAACTGTCAGGTGCAAACACTGTTGACATCTATTAATCAGACAAGAAGCAAGGAATCAATCAGAGACAGAGTTCAATTTAGCTCATTATTGGTTTAAGCATAAGACACCTTTTTACCTGCCACCTAGTGATATGGAGGAGTATTACACGGTTACTCTGCCGAGCTCTAGACAGCACCGACACTCAACAACAGAGGTGTCAAAGTTGTTTGGCCCCAGAGGGCCGCTTTTAACAGTGAACACTATTTATACACAATTTTTAATGCATTTTATTATTAGATTTTTTTTTAACTAAAATGTAAAAAAAAATATGGTAAGTTGCAATAATTTCACCTTAAAATGTTGTGTATATTACTGTACATGGGAAAAAAGTACTTTTGTTTTTATGGTAAAAAAAAAAAAAAAAGCAGCTCAGTTGCCATCATTTTACTGTAAAATTTACTTTTTTTTTTTTTTTTTTACTGTAAAAAAAAACTGCATTTTTACAGCAACATTTTGGCACATGCGCTGCCAGTTTTTTTGTTGTTGTTTTTTTTACCGCAAATCAACAACTGTATATTTTTATCAGTGAACACTATTATTACACAATTTTTAATTCGTTTTATTATTAGATTTTTTTTAACTAAAATGTAAAAAAAAATATGGTAAGTTGCAATAATTTTACCTTAAAATGTTGTGTATATTACTGTACATGGAAAAACAGTACTTTTGTTTTTATGGTTAAAAAAAAAAAAAAAAAAAGCAGCTCAGTTGCCAGAATTTTACTGTAAAATTTACTTTTGGTTTTTTTTACTGTAAAAAAAAAAACTGCATTTTTACAGCAACATTTTGGCACCTGCGCTGCCAGTTTGTTAGTTTTTTGTTTTTTTTACTGCAAATCAACAACTGTATATTTTTCGGTGCATTACTTTTAATGCCAACAGTAAACAGATTACAGTAGAAAAAAAAAAAGTACCGTTTTTTTTACATTGAGAGAAAAATGCTGTAAAAAACCACAGTAAATTTCACAATTTTATCATAAAATCTATCGTTATTTTTCAATTGCACAATTTGATGGATAACTTGCTTAGAAATCATGATTATTATTTATGTATTTCTATTTAAAAAAAATCGTTTGAATGTTTGATAATATATTTTTTCACTGAGGGCCACATCGCAGTTATGTTTGGCCCCAGAGGGCCGCTTTTAACAGTGAACACTATTTATACACAATTTTTAATGCATTTTATTATTAGATTTTTTTTAACTAAAATGTAAAAAAAAATATGGTAAGTTGCAATAATTTCACCTTAAAATGTTGTGTATATTACTGTACATGGAAAAAAAGTACTTTTGTTTTTATGGTAAAAAAAAAAAAAAAAAAAAAAAAAAAAAGCAGCTCAGTTGCCAGAATTTTACTGTAAAATTTACATTTGTTTTTTTTACTGTAAATTAAAAAAAATTGCATTTTTACAGTAACATTTTGGCACCTGTGCTGCCAGTTTGTTAGTTGTTTTTGTTTTTTTTACCGCAAATCAACAACTGTATATTTTTCGGTGCATTACTTTTAATGCCAACAGTAAACAGATTACAGTAGAAAAAAAAAAGTACCGTTTTTTTTACATTGAGAGAAAAATGCTGTAAAAAACCACAGTAAATTTCACAATTTTATCATAAAAACTATCGTTATTTTTCAATTGCACAATTTGATGGATAACTTGCTTAGAAATCATGATTATTATTTATGTATTTCTATTTTAAAAAATCGTTTGAATGTTTGATAATATATTTTTTCACTGAGGGCCACATCGCAGTTATGTTTGGCCCCAGAGGGCCGCTTTTATCAGTGAACACTATTATTACACAATTTTTAATTCGTTTTATTATTAGATTTTTTTTAACTAAAATGTAAAAAAAAATATGGTAAGTTGCAATAATTTCACCTTAAAATGTTGTGTATATTACTGTACATGGGAAAAAAGTACTTTTGTTTTTATGGTAAAAAAAAAAAAAAAAAGCAGCTCAGTTGCCAGAATTTTACTGTAAAATTTACTTTTTTTTTTTTTTTTACTGTTAAAAAGAAAACTGCATTTTTACAGCAACATTTTGGCACCTGCGCTGCCAGTTTGTTATTTATTTTTATTTTTTTACTGCAAATCAACAACTGTATATTTTTCGGTGCATTACTTTTAATGCCAACAGTAAACAGATTACAGTAGAAAAAAAAAAAGTACCGTTTTTTTTACATTGAGAGAAAAATGCTGTAAAAAACCACAGTAAATTTCACAATTTTATCATAAAATCTATCGTTATTTTTCAATTGCACAATTTGATGGATAACTTGCTTAGAAATCATGATTATTATTTATGTATTTCTATTTAAAAAAATCGTTTGAATGTTTGATAATATATTTTTTCACTGAGGGCCACATCGCAGTTATGTTTGGCCCCAGAGGGCCGCTTTTAACAGTGTACACTATTTATACACAATTTTTAATGCATTTTATTATTAGATTTTTTTTAACTAAAATGTAAAAAAAAATATGGTAAGTTGCAATAATTTTACCTTAAAATGTTGTGTATATTACTGTACATGGAAAAACAGTACTTTTGTTTTTATGGTAAAAAAAAAAAAAAAAAAAAAAAAAAAAGCAGCTCAGTTGCCAGAATTTTACTGTAAAATTTACATTTGTTTTTTTTACTGTAAATTAAAAAAAATTGCATTTTTACAGTAACATTTTGGCACCTGTGCTGCCAGTTTGTTAGTTGTTTTTGTTTTTTTTACCGCAAATCAACAACTGTATATTTTTCGGTGCATTACTTTTAATGCCAACAGTAAACAGATTACAGTAGAAAAAAAAAAGTACCGGTTTTTTTTACATTGAGAGAAAAATGCTGTAAAAAAACCACAGTAAATTTCACAATTTTATCATAAAATCTATCGTTATTTTTCAATTGCACAATTTGATGGATAACTTGCTTAGAAATCATGATTATTATTTATGTATTTCTATTTTTAAAAAATCGTTTGAATGTTTGATAATATATTTTTTCACTGAGGGCCACATCGCAGTTATGTTTGGCCCCAGAGGGCCGCTTTTAACAGTGAACACTATTTATACACAATTTTTAATGCATTTTATTATTAGATTTTTTTTTAACTAAAATGTAAAAAAAAATATGGTAAGTTGCAATAATTTCACTTTAAAATGTTGTGTATATTACTGTACATTGAATAACAGTACTTTTGTTTTTATGGTTAAAAAAAAAAAAAAAAAAAAAAAAAAGCAGCTCATTTGCCATAATTTTACTGTAAAATTTACATTTGTTTTTTTTTTTTTACTGTAAAAAAAAACAACTGCATTTTTACAGCAACATTTTGGCACCTGTGCTGCCAGTTTGTTAGTTTTTTGTTTTTTTACTGCAAATCAACAACTGTATATTTTTCGGTGCATTACTTTTAATGCCAACAGTAAACTGATTACAGTAGAAAAAAAAAAGTACGGTTTTTTTTTACATTGAGAGAAAAATGCTGTAAAAACCACAGTAAATTTCACAATTTTATCATAAAATCTATCGCTATTTTTCAATTGCACAATTTGATGGATAACTTGCTTGATTATTATTTATGTATTTCTATTTAAAAAATCGTTTGAATGTTTGATAATATATTTTTTCACTGAGGGCCACATCGCAGTTATGTTTGGCCCCAGAGGGCTGCTTTTAACAGTGAACACTATTATTACACAATTTTTAATGCATTTTATTATTAGATTTTTTTTAACTAAAATGTAAAAAAAAATATGGTAAGTTGCAATAATTTCACCTTAAAATGTTGTGTATATTACTGTACATGGAAAAAAAGTACTTTTGTTTTTATGGTAAAAAAAAAAAAAAAAAAAGCAGCTCAGTTGCCAGAATTTTACTGTAAAATTTACTTTTGGTTTTTTTTACTGTAAAAAAAAAACCTGCATTTTTACAGCAACATTTTGGCACCTGCGCTGCCAGTTTGTTATTTATTTTTTTTTTTTTTACTGCAAATCAACAACTGTATATTTTTCGGTGCATTACTTTTAATGCCAACAGTAAACAGATTACAGTAGAAAAAAAAAGTACCGTTTTTTTCCATTGAGAGAAAAATGCTGTAAAAACCACAGTAAATTCCACAATTTTATCATAAAATCTATCGTTATTTTTCAATTGCACAATTTGATGGATAACTTGCTTAGAAATCATGATTATTATTTATGTATTTCTATTTAAAAAAATCGTTTGAATGTTTGATAATATATTTTTTCACTGAGGGCCACATCGCAGTTATGTTTGGCCCCAGAGGGCCGATTTTAACAGTGAACACTATTTATACACAATTTTTAATGCATTTTATTATTAGATTTTTTTTTAACTAAAATGTAAAAAAAAATATGGTAAGTTGCAATAATTTCACTTTAAAATGTTGTGTATATTACTGTACATTGAATAACAGTACTTTTGTTTTTATGGTTAAAAAAAAAAAAAAAAAAAAAAAAAAAAAAAAAAAGCAGCTCATTTGCCATCATTTTACTGTAAAATTTACATTTGTTTTTTTTTTTTACTGTTAAAAAGAAAACTGCATTTTTACAGCAACATTTTGGCACCTGCGCTGCCAGTTTGTTATTTATTTTTATTTTTTTTACTGCAAATCAACAACTGTATATTTTTCGGTGCATTACTTTTAATGCCAACAGTAAACAGATTACAGTAGAAAAAAAAAAAGTACCGTTTTTTTTACATTGAGAGAAAAATGTTGTAAAAAACCACAGTAAATTTCACAATTTTATCATAAAATCTATCGTTACTTTTCAATTGCACAATTTGATGGATAACTTGCTTAGAAATCATGATTATTATTTATGTATTTCTATTTAAAAAATCGTTTGAATGTTTGATAATATATTTTTTCACTGAGGGCCACATCGCAGTTATGTTTGGCCCCAGAGGGCCGATTTTAACAGTGAACACTATTTATACACAATTTTTAATGCATTTTATTATTAGATTTTTTTTTAACTAAAATGTAAAAAAAAATATGGTAAGTTGCAATAATTTCACTTTAAAATGTTGTGTATATTACTGTACATGGAAAAACAGTACTTTTGTTTTTATGGTAAAAAAAAAAAAAAAAGCAGCTCAGTTGCCAGAATTTTACTGTAAAATTTACTTTTGGTTTTTTTTACTGTAAAAAAAAAAACTGCATTTTTACAGCAACATTTTGGCACCTGCGCTGCCAGTTTGTTAGTTTTTTGTTTTTTTACTGCAAATCAACAACTGTATATTTTTCGGTGCATTACTTTTAATGCCAACAGTAAACAGATTACAGTAGAAAAAAAAAAGTACAGTTTTTTTACATTGAGAGAAAAATGCTGTAAAAATCACAGTAAATTTCACAATTTTATCATAAAATCTATCGTTATTTTTCAATTGCACAATTTGATGGATAACTTGCTTAGAAATCATGATTATTATTTATGTATTTCTATTTAAAAAAAATCGTTTGAATGTTTGATAATATATTTTTTCCACTGAGGGCCACATCGCAGTTATGTTTGGCCCCAGAGGGCCGCTTTTAACAGTGAACACTATTATTACACAATTTTTAATGCATTTTATTATTAGATTTTTTTTAACTAAAATGTAAAAAAAAATATGGTAAGTTGCAATAATTTCACCTTAAAATGTTGTGTATATTACTGTACATGGAAAAAAAGTACTTTTGTTTTTATGGTAAAAAAAAAAAAAAAAGCAGCTCAGTTGCCAGAATTTTACTGTAAAATTTACTTTTGTTTTTTTTTACTGTAAAAAAAAAAAACTGCATTTTTACAGCAACATTTTGGCACCTGCGCTGCCAGTTTGTTAGTTATTTTTATTTTTTTACTGCAAATCAACAACTGTATATTTTTCGGTGCATTACTTTTAATGCCAACAGTAAACAGATTACAGTAGAAAAAAAAAAAGTACCGTTTTTTTTACATTGAGAGAAAAATGCTGTAAAAAACCACAGTAAATTTCACAATTTTATCATAAAATCTATCGTTATTTTTCAATTGCACAATTTGATGGATAACTTGCTTGATTATTATTTATGTATTTCTATTTAAAAAATCGTTTGAATGTTTGATAATATATTTTTTCACTGAGGGCCACATCGCAGTTATGTTTGGCCCCAGAGGGCCGCTTTTATCAGTGAACACTATTATTACACAATTTTTAATTCGTTTTATTATTAGATTTTTTTTAACTAAAATGTAAAAAAAAATATGGTAAGTTGCAATAATTTCACCTTAAAATGTTGTGTATATTACTGTACATGGAAAAAAAAGTACTGCTGTTTTTATGGTAAAAAAAAAAAAAAAAAGCAGCTTAGTTGCCATAATTTTACTTTAAAATTTACATTTGTTTTTTTTACTGTAAATAAAAAAAATTGCATTTTTACAGTAACATTTTGGCACCTGCGCTGCCAGTTTGTTAGGTTTTTTTTTGCCGCAAATCAACAACTGTATATTTTTCGGTGCATTACTTTTAATGCCAACAGTAAACAGATTACAGTAGAAAAAAAAAAAGTACCGTTTTTTTTACATTGAGAGAAAAATGCTGTAAAAAACCACAGTAAATTTCACAATTTTATCATAAAATCTATCGTTATTTTTCAATTGCACAATTTGATGGATAACTTGCTTAGAAATCATGATTATTATTTATGTATTTCTATTTAAAAAAAAATCGTTTGAATATTTGATAATATATTTTTTCACTGAGGGCCACATCGCAGTTATGTTTGGCCCCAGAGGGCCGCTTTTAACAGTGAACACTATTTATACACAATTTTTAATGCATTTTATTATTAGATTTTTTTTTAACTAAAATGTAAAAAAAAATATGGTAAGTTGCAATAATTTCACCTTAAAATGTTGTGTTTATTACTGTACATGGGAAAAAAGTAATTTTGTTTTTATGGTAAAAAAAAAAAAAAAAAAAGCAGCTCAGTTGCCAGAATTTTACTTTAAAATTTACATTTTTATTTTTTTTACTGTAAAAAAAAAAAGCATTTTTACAGCAACATTTTGGCACCTGCGCTGCCAGTTTGTTAGTTGTTTTTGTTTTTTTTTACCGCAAATCAACAACTGTATATTTTTCGGTGTATTACTTTTAATGCCAACAGTAAACTGATTACAGTAGAAAAAAAAAAGTACCGTTTTTTTTACATTGAGAGAAAAATGCTGTAAAAACCACAGTAAATTTCACAATTTTATCATAAAATCTATCGTTATTTTTCAATTGCACAATTTGATGGATAACTTGCTTAGAAATCATGATTATTATTTATGTATTTCTATTTTAAAAAATCGTTTGAATGTTTGATAATATATTTTTGCATAATTAGACAATAAGTACATGTATGTTTTTTCTGCCAAAATAGAAAGAAATAATACATTTAGTAGGACAAGTTATGGTACTTTGTTGATACAAATTATTTCCAGGATTTCGAGGGCCAAATAAAATGACGTGGCGGGCAACCACAACAACACATCATTTGGAGACTATAATTATTGGTTTGCAAAAAAATTTTTCAACCCAAATATGTGAAATTAGATAATTTCCCACGGCACACTAGTGTGCCGCAGCACAGTGGTTGAAAAACACTGATATAGACGACCCAATACAAAATTAAAGAAATAAATGATTCGCCGTATGTCTTTTGCCACACAATTGTGTAATTACAAACCCCGTTTCCATATGAGTTGAGGAATTGTGTTAGATGTAAATATAAACGGAATACAATGATTTGCAAATCCATATTCATATTCATATAGTATATTATACTAGTTGAGGAGGTAACCACTGCAATTGATAAGAGGGAGTTTGTTGTTGACCTGAGCAAGGCCTTTGACACCATCGATCACACATTACTTTTAAACAAAATGCAGAGGTATGGTTTTAGAGGTCTTGCTCATGATTGGTTGAAAAGTTGTCTTGGTGGTAGAGAACAGTATGTGCATATGAACAATGTAGATTCAGATAAAAAGATTATAACACATGGAGTGCCCCAAGGTTCTGTACTGGGACCAAAATTGTTTTTATTGTATATTAATGATATCTGCAAAATCTTTAAAAAACTCAATTGTATTCTCTTTGCTGACGATACAAGTCTGTACTGTTCTGGGCAAGACCTTGGAACAACTCTTAGAGACTGTAGAGAGTGAACTCCACACACTAAAGCAATGGTTTGATGCCAATAAACTATCAATCAACCTAAATAACACAAAATATATAATTTTTGGAAATAGGAAAAATAACATACAGTGTCATATAAGAATTGATGATATGGAGATAGAAAGGGTGTATTCAACAAAAATTTTGGGAATCTATATAGATGATGAATTAAATTGGAAACTGTACATAAATATACTTAAGACAAAGATGGCAAAAAATATTGCTATGTTACATAAAATCAGAAACTCCGTAAATCAAAAGGCTCTTAATATGTTATATAATTCTTTCGTACTCCCTTATCTTAATTATTGTTTTGAAATCTGGGGTAACAATCACAAAACAAACATCAACTCTATATTCTTACTTCAAAAGAAAGCCATTAGAATTGTAAATGATGCAGATTATCATGACCATACCAATGCTCTGTTTATTCAATCAAAAACATTAAAACTGCACGATCTTGTTGACCTCAACACTGCTATTGTGACGTACAAAGCTCATAACCACATGCTGCCAGGAGAGGTTCATACCCAGAGAGAATCCCTATGACCTCAGAGGTTCAGCTGTCTTCCAGAAAGCTAAGATAAGAACAAGCTTAAAAAGTAGATGTGTTTGTGTCAGGGGGGTTCAACTGTGGAACAGCTTGGATGATTCCTTCAAATGTTCCAGGTCCATTCACACATTTAAAAAACACTTTAAGACCAATGTCTTGGAAAAATATATCACTCTTGAATCAACACAGTAGTTAATACTATGATCAATGTTAATTAAAATACTAAATATGGGTTATAAACAATAATGGAAGTATATAGTATATAAATTGGTACAAAGGTTATTTCACATGCCTTTACTGTGTATATAATTGAACAGTGTTCATGTTGTGTATAATGTGTATTTATAATATGTTGTACAAAGGACATTTCATAATTTTCGGAAGTTCATCTTGTACTTGACATTGTTTATAGGGTTAGGCGCTATAAGTGTTCAACTTCAGCCTAAACCCTTTCGGTCTGCAACATTTTCATTTTCAATCTATGAATGTACAACTGTTTGTTTATTTTGTTGACCATTGACCGAAGAATAAAACTTTACTTACTATATTCATGTAGCATATTCAACTGAATATGGGTTGAAAAGGATCTGCAAATCATTGTATTCCGTTTATATTTACATCTAACACAATTTCCCAACTCATATGGAAACGGGGTTTGTATAACAAAGAAAACAATTACTTTAAAGGGGAACATTATCAGCAGACCTATGTAAGCGTCAATATATACCTTGATGTTGCAGAAAAAAGACCATATATTTTTTTAACCGATTTCCGAACTCTAAATGGGTGAATTTTGGCGAATTAAACGCCTTTCTAATATTTGCTTTCGGAGCATCGGGAAGCAATCCGCCATTTTCTCAAACACCGAGTCAAATCAGCTGTGTTATTTTCCGTTTTTTTCGACTGTTTTCCGTACCTTGGAGACATCATGCCTCGTCGGTGTGTTGTCGGAGGGTGTAACAACACCAACAGGGACGGATTCAAGTTGCACCAGTGGCCCAAAGATGCCAAAGTGGCAAGAAATTGGACGTTTGTTCCGCACACTTTACCCACGAAATCTATGCTACGACAGAGATGGCAAGAATGTGTGGATATCCTGCGACACTCAAAGCAGATGCATTTCCAACCATAAAGTCAAAGAAATCTGCCGCCAGACCCCCATTGAATCTGCCGGAGTGTGTGAGCAATTCAGGGACAAAGGACCCTCGGTAGCACGGCAAGCAATGGCGGCAGTTTGTTCCCGCAGACGAGCGAGCTAAACCCCCTGGATGTCTTGGCTCACACCGTCCCAAGATGATCAAGAGAAGAATATGGACCCTAGCTTCCCTGGCCTGCTGACATCAACTCCAAAACTGGACAGATCAGCTTTCAGGAAAAGAGCGCGGATGAGGGTATGTCTACAGAATATATTAATTGATGAAAATTGGGCTGTCTGCACTCTCAAAGTGCATGTTGTTGCCAAATGTATTTCATATGCTGTAAACCTAGTTCATAGTTGTTAGTAGGGCTGCAGCTAACGATTATTTTTCTATCGATTAATCTATAGATTATTTTTTTCGATTAATCGGTTAATCTATAGATTATTTTTCCGATTAATCTATAGATTATTTTTCCTTTTACCGATTATTTTTTTTATTTAAAATGAAGAGGAAAAAAAAAATGTAGGCCAGTTTTTTCAAAAGGCATGGCTTTTATTTACAAAAAAAAAAGTATGGCCACTCAGTCAACATTGACAACAACATGACAAAATATTCTGTAACAATGTAAACATTTAAAACTTTTAACATTTAACAAAATTAAAAGTAGCTTATTTGCTTTTTAATGTGCAAATATAAAAGTAAACATCCAGTGCAAATCTTAATATTCTGGAATAGTATAAGCATTTAAAAAGTAAAAGTATTGCTTATTTTGCTTTAAAATGTGCAAAAACAAAGATAAACATCCAATACAAAAAAGTGCAAAACGGAAATATTCTGTAACAAGTGTAAACATTTCAACAAAAGTAAAAGTATTGCTTATTTGCTAAAATGTGCAAAAATAAAGCTAAACATCCAATACAAAAAAGTGTACAGTGTAAACATTTCAACAAAAGTAAAAGTATTGCTTATTTTGCTTAATAACACAACAATGATAGTATGATTAAAGTGAAAGTGAATTGTTGGTTTGTACATAGTATATGTAACTGTTAATGTTGTAAAAGGTATTTGCACAACTAATTAACGTTAGCGTTTGTGACACGTCTTGTGCCGTGGGGTTCTTTCAGGACCGACAGACTGAACGCCAGACGGCTTTGCCAGGTTTACAATCTTTTCATTTTACACAAAGTCTTTTCTCTTCCAACTCTTTTCTCTTTCTTTCCTCGCTTTTCAGCTCCTCTTCCTCGCTCGCTCGTCGTCCCCTGTCTCTTGCGGCGTCGCTCCCGGCGCGCCCCGCCTCGCCGCTGCCGCCTCTCCACAGCGTTAAAGAGGAGCGCGTCTTTGTAAACACTGAACAGGCACGCCAAACGCGCCTCTCAGAGCGAAACGGTGCTTTAGTTTATGAATTTACAACGCAGATACAAATGACACATTCATGTTTTTGTGTAATAATGACAACGTATACGCACGCGGACGAATGACTTGTTGATGGTGATGGCAAGAACGCTGTCGGGGGTTTTCTTTTCAAATGTTCGTTCATAGCCGTTGTGCTGCTATGATAGGCCATTTCCGCTCGACACAGTGTGCATACAACAACATTATTAGGCCGTTTATTGAAATACTCCCACACTTTTGACGACTTTTGGCGTGCTTTTTTCCCCTCGCTCGCATCGTCTGCTTTGCGCTCCGCCATGACAGTAGTGTGACGTAAATATGCGACGCGCCGACGCACAAAAACGGCGTCGACGTATTTACGTAACCGATGACGTCGACTACGTCGACGCGTCGTTTCAACCTTAGTTGTTAGTTTCCTTTAATGCCAAACAAACACATACCAATCGTTGGTTAGAAGGCGATCGCCGAATTCGTCCTCGCTTTCTCCCGTGTCGTTTTCGTCGGTTTCGCTTGCATACGGTTCAAACCGATATGGCTCAATAGCTTCAGTTTCTTCTTCAATTTCGTTTTCGCTACCTGCCTCCACACTACAACCATCCGTTTCAATACATGCGTAATCTGTTGAATCGCTTAAGCCGCTGAAATCTGAGTCTGAATCCGAGCTAATGTCGCTATAGCTTGCTGTTCTTTCCGCCATGTTTGTTTGTGTTGGCATCACTATGTGACGTCACAGGAAAATGGACGGGTGAATATAACGATGGTTAAAATCAGGCACTTTGAAGCTTTTTTTAGGGATAAAATGGGTAAAATTTTGAAAAATACTTCGAAAAATATAATAAGCCACTGGGAGCTGATTTTTAATGGTTTAAACCACTCTGAAATTGTGATAATGTTCCCCTTTAACGCAAAATGTTATGTACTTTCATGTTCTTGTGGTTAACCTTATTTGAAACACAGGGGGACCTTAAGACGTGTCCAGCCCGCCCGTGTCTACCTGACAACTGCCGGCCCCCCAAATCTGATTAAAAAAGGAAGGGGTGGGCATCCGGCGGTTCATCTCTTCCACGGCAAGCCGATTACCATGGCGATGGGTAATTACGGCCGTGGTGGCGTCTTTTTGGCATCTTATTTGTCCAGCTTCCGTACTCCTTTGTATACACTTTACAAGAAATACATTGTCGGCAAACTCCGTAGCTTGCTAGCTTGTGCACGCCAGCTTTCTGAGACTCTTATTTTGTTAGCGCAACTGTGCAGTCGGTCTTTGGAGTTTTGACGACAGGTACAGCACCAGAGTCTGTTGAAATAAAGTGTTTCTCGCCTTCCTGTCGGTAATTTTAATGAGCTAAATATGTACATAAAGTGTTGTACTTATATTCCAACTCCGCGTTCTTCTTGGTCATCGCCGCAGCCGCCGTCACCCCCCGCCCCCCGACCACACCACCACAAATAGATGCCTGTCCTGTGGGAAACACTGCAATGATTTGCAAATCCATATTCATATTCATATAGCATATTCAACTGAATATGGGTTGAAAAGGATTTGCAAATCATTGTATTCCGTTTATATTTACATCTAACACAATTTCCCAACTCATATGGAAACGGGGTTTGTATAACAAAGAAAACAATTACTTTAACGCAAAATGCTATGTACTTTTATGTTCTTGTGGTTAGCCTTATTTGAAACCCAGGGGGACCTCAAGACGTGTCCAGCCCGCCCGTGTCTACCTGACAACTGCCGGCCCCCCCAAATCTGATTAAAAAAGGAAGGGGTGGGCATCCGGTGGTTCATCTCTTCCACGGCAAGCCGATTACCATGGCGATGGGTAATTACGGCCGTGGTGGCGTCTTTTTGGCATCTTATTTGTCCAGCTTCCGTACTCCTTTGTATACACTTTACAAGAAATACATTGTCGGCAAACGCCGTAGCTTGCTAGCTTGTGCACGCCAGCTTTCTGAGACTCTTATTTTGTTAGCGCAACTGTGCAACTGTGCAGTCGGTCTTTGGAGTTTTGACGACAGGTACGGCGCCAGAGTCTGTTGAAATAAAGTGTTTCTCGCCTTCCTGTCGGTAATTTTAATGAGCTAAATATGTACATAAAGTGTTGTACTTATGTTCCAACTCCGCGTTCTTCTTGGTCATCGCCGCTGCCGCCGTCACCCCCCGCGCCCCGACCACACCACCACAAATAGATGCCTGTCCTGTGGGAAACACTGCAATGATTTGCAAATCCATATTCATATTCATATAGCATATTCAACTGAATATGGGTTGAAAAGGATTTGCAAATCATTGTATTCCGTTTATATTTACATCTAACACAATTTCCCAACTCATATGGAAACGGGGTTTGTATAACAAAGAAAACAATTACTTTAACGCAAAATGGTATGTACTTTTATGTTCTTGTGGTTAGCCTTATTTGAAACCCAGGGGGACCTCGAGACGTGTCCAGCCCGCCCGTGTCTACCTGACAACTGCCGGCCCCCCCAAATCTGATTAAAAAAGGAAGCATCCGGCGGTTCATCTCTTCCACGGCAAGCCGATTACCATGGCGATGGGTAATTACGGCCGCGGTGGCGTCCTCTGTCCTGCTGGCGCCACTTTGATTGCGTCCGCCGACATTGACGGACAAGCTTAGCATGTCCGCCCACTCCGACTTGCCCCCCCCAACTGCCAATCACGCGGGTCCCCTCCTGGTTCCCATCAATTGCCAACACAGGCCCCATGATGGCATCCCTCGTCCACTTTTAATCGCCCCTCGGTGGCTTCCTCCCACGGTTTATCTCCTGTCTCGTCTCGCCCGCCCCATAATAGCACGACAGCAAGTGTTATTACGACAAAGCTCCCGCTGCAGCATTAATTGGAGGGAGTTACGGTGGGACAGAAACAACGGGGGGGGAGGCGGGCGGCGTCCATTATCACTCCTGCTTTCAACAAGTCTCACGTTTGGAAAACTGCAAATTGCCAAAACTTGCAAGGGCAAAATGTTTGACATTTTTTTGATCTGCAACCATATGGCGCAGGCGGAGAGGAGGCGGCGCGAGGGGGCGGCGGCGTATGAGGTAAACAAATGCACAATGCGACATGAAAATGTGGCCAGTGCGGGAAAACAAATCAAGAAAATGATGATTATTTGGCGTATTTAATGAGCCTGCAAAGAGATATGTCAGCCCGGTGGCTTACCCTCCCGGCCGTGCCCTTGCCTCCCGTGACGCTGACAACAACCACACTGTGGATGCTAAACAGCCCACTGTGACGTCCGGGACTACAAGTTCACATTGAGACAAACAAGGCCTTCCTGACACTTGATGTACGTTAGCCGCACTCATCAAGTCTCTTTAATTACTTGGCCTGGTCACGCCACGTCCTTAGTCTGACCTAATGTGGCTATTAAGCGGACTTGGGAGCAATCAAAACAACAATTAGCAAGAACAGAACACAAATTGTGACTTCCGGTCACGGCTTTTTCGTGCACTTTTGCCCGAATCCTGCTGGATTTTTGACAAGTTAGTAATCTCCTTAATCCATTTTGCCCCCGATTCCCACTTGGTTTGGGTGATTGGATTTATTGCGGAAAAACTACAAAAAAACATGCCACAGCAGATAGGAACAACAACCAGAGTCTCCTCTATTTACTTCTCCAATGTAAAAACAATACATTTTTTATCCAAGAGGAGATTGAGGCAGTGACGTGCAGGGCCTCACCTGCCATCATGGAAAGAAAAAAAATGTAAAAAGAAAAAAAAAAAATTAAATTGTTATATATATCCAGTGATTATACTATAAAGTTATTTTCCATTTAACTTCACCAGTTTTAGATTATTTTTATTCAAAATCGCTGAATTTTCACATTTGCCGTTCAAATACTGAGAAGAGACGGTGCGGTGAACAGCAGCCAGTCGAGGCACGTCACTCAGTGCCTCAACATGGATTGCGCAATGACTCGGCTAACTGCTGGCCTGCTGCGCAGTGAGACCGTATTGCTATATGAATTATATTATACATTTCCATAGTTTAGTTAGCTGAGGTATATAATGTACAGTGTATTTTGTCAACAACTGTATGTGTGTAAAGTATTTCTTGTGCTGAGCGATCATAAAACGGCTACAAAAGACGCACTGTGTGAGGCTCGCCTCCTGCACCCCCGCAGTAGAATTGTTATATCAACTAAAGCCCACACTTAAACTTTCCACGTGCAAGATTGAATCTATTTAAAAAAGTTATTTCATAAGAAGCCAAAAAGTGCAAAAAACAATAATGTTGGTGTTGGAGGAGTTGTGAATGACTGCAGGGCCACAACATTAGTCTGCAGGTGTACCTAATTGACAACTCCTCCAACACGAACATTATTGTTTTTGCACTTTTTGGCTTCTTATTAAATAACTTTTGTAACCTATTTTCATGGGCTTTCCTCTTTGTGATGTTAAGTTCCTGTTATGCGCTGTTATACAGTATATGCCTTGAGCTCTTATTTTGAAGGCGCTAAGAGCGGAGGTGATGTCACGTTGCGGAGGTTTTTGAAAGAAGGTAAATAAAGTGGTCCTCGTGTAAACTGGAGCCTCCGTGTTTGTTATTTTGTAGTTTCATACAGTATAGGCGACATTTATAAACCCTCGGTTACACTTTTTTAAATAGATTCAATCTTGCACGTGGAAAGTTTAAGTGAGGGCTTTAGTTGCGGCGCATGGACTTAATTTATAAGTAAAGGTAAGACCATAATAACGGTTTTTTTATTAAATGTGCTTTTTTGTGTGCTACAGTTTGTATGTGTAAAGTTAAAGTTAAGTTAAAGTAGCAATGATTGTCACACACACACTAGGTGTAATGAAATTTGTCCTCTGTATTTGACCCATCCCCTTGATCACCCCCTGGGAGGTGAGGGGAGCAGTGGGCAGCAGCGGCGCCGCGCCTGGGAATCATTTTTGGTGATTTAACCCCCAATTCCAAGCCTTGATGCTGAGTGCCAAGCAGGGAAGAATGCTGGTATGAGCTTTTAAACATAACCCGTTAACTGCTGCCAATCAAATGGTGAATAAGATACTCTTTAGGGTTCATATGTTTGTAAATCTGACTGTGATGAAGTCAGTGCCTCACCAGCCATCAACCTCACCGCACGTCACTGGATTGAGGGCAGCAAGAAAGTACAAACCCCAGAACCACACTGCAAAAACTGAAATCTACCGTATTTTTCGGACTATAAGTGGCAGTTTTTTTTCATAGTTTGGCCGGGGGTGCGACTTATACTCAGGAGCGACTTATATGTGAAATGATGAACACATTATAATATTATTTATCTCATTCACGTAAGAGACTAGACCAGGGGTGCTCATTACGTCGATCGCGAGCTACCGGTCGATCTCGGAGGGTGTGTCAGTCGATCACCAGCCAGGCATTAAAAAAATAGTCCTAAAAATGAGCGATCATAAATCTTCACTATGACGTCACTTCCGTCACTTGATTGACATTCACGGCACCCGAGGGTCTTCTGAGATGACGCTGGCTGCTGCCAGCTCATTAAAATGACCGACTGGAAGGCGAGAAACACTTTATTTCAACAGACTCTGGCGCCGTACCTGTCGTCAAAACTCCAAAGACCGACTGCACAGTTGCACAGTTGCGCTACCAAAATAAGAGTCTCAGAAAGCTGGCGTGCACAAGCTAGCAAGCTACGGAGTTTGCCGACAATGTATTTCTTGTAAAGTGTATACAAAGGAGTACGGAAGCTGGACAAATAAGATGCCAAAAACCAACCAATTTCATGTGGTATTGGACAGAAAGGAGGACTTTTTTTCTCCTCCATTCGAAAATGCGGACATTATCATCACCACTGTCTGATTCCTATCAATGCAAGTCATCAGAATCAGGTAATACACCAACTTATATTCTTGTCTTCATGAAAGAAAGGAATCTATATGTGTTAAACATGCTTGTATTATCTTTAAACACCTTTAACTTGTTAACAATATTAACTATATGTATTAAACATTCTTGTATTATCATTAAACACCTTTAATTTATTAACAATATTAACTATGTGTTAAACATGCTTGTATTATCTTTAAACACCTTTAAGTTGTTAACAATATTAACTATATGTGTTAAACATGCTTGTATTATCTTTAAACACCTTTAAGTTGTTAACAATATTAACTATATGTGTTAAACATGCTTGTATTATCATTAAACACCTTTAATTTATTAACAATATTAACTATACGTGTTAAACATGCTTGTATTATCTTTAAACACCTTTAATTTATTAACAATATTAACTATGTGTTAAACATGCTTGTATTATCTTTAAACACCTTTAACTTGTTAACAATATTAACTATATGTGTTAAACATGCTTGTATTATCTTTAAACACCTTTAACTTGTTAACAATATTAACTATATGTGTTAAACATGCTTGTATTATCATTAAACACCTTTAACTTGTTAACAAAAACATATTTCATAAATAAGTAAATATAAATGATATATATGAATGAGGTAGATCCCCACGACTTGATCAATTGAAAAGTAGCTCGCCTGCAGAAAAAGTGTGAGCACCCCTGGACTAGACGTATAACATTTCATGGGATTTAGCGATTAGGAGTGACAGATTGTTTGGTAAACGTATAGCATGTTCTATATGTTATAGTTATTTGAATGACTCTTACCATAATATGTTACGTTAACATACCAGGCACGCAGTGACGTGCGGTGAGGTTGATGGCTGGTGAGGCACTGACTTCATCACAGTCAGATTTACAAACATATGAACCCTAAAGAGTATCTTATTCACCATTTGATTGGCAGCAGTTAACGGGTTATGTTTAAAAGCTCATACCAGCATTCTTCCCTGCTTGGCACTCAGCATCAAGGCTTGGAATTGGGGGTTAAATCACCAAAAATTATTTCCGGTCAAATGCAGAGGACACATTTCATTACACCTAGTGTGTGTGTGACAATCATTGCTACTTTTAACTTAACTTTAACTTTACACATACAAACTGTAGCACACAAAAAAGCACATTTAATTAAAAAAAAAACTTTATTATGGTCTTACCTTTACTTATAAGTGCGGGAACAGTGGTGTTCGTGTTGGAGGAGTTGTGAATGAATGAAATATGAAATCCGTGCTGCAGTCTGCAGGTGTACCTAATGTTGTGTCCCTGCAGTCGTTCACGGCTCCTCCGGTGCGAGCATTGTTGTTTTTGCACTTTTTGGCTTCTTGTTAAGTGACTTTTTTGGGGTGGATTCGGTCTTGCACGTGGAGGGTTTGGGTGTGAGCTTTGGTTGGTGTGGCACTCCGGCGAGCATGCAGTTTTATGATTGCTCAGCACAAGAAATACGTTACACACATACAGTTGTTGACAAAATACACTGTACATTATATACCTCAGCTAACTAAACTATGGAAATGTATAATATAGTTCATATAGCAATACAGTCTCACTGCATAGCAGGCCAGCAGTTAGCCCAGTCCGCAATCCATGTTGAGGCACTGAGTGACGTGCCTCAACTGGCTGCTGTTCACCGCACCGTCTCTTCTCAGTATTTGAACGGCAAATGTGAAAATTCAGCGATTTTGAATAAAAATAATCTAAAACTGGTGAAGTTAAATGGAAAATAACTTTATAGTATAATCACTGGATACATATAACAATTTAATACTTTTTTTTTTCTTTTTACATTTTTTTTCTTTCCATGATGGCAGATGAGGCACCGCCTTATTTATGCCTCATATAACGTACACTTATTCAGCCTGTTGTTCACTATTCTTGATTTATTTTAAATTGCCTTTCAAATGTCTATTCTTGCTGTTGGCTTTTATCAAATACATTTCCCCCAAAAAATGCAACTTATACTCCAGTGCGACTTATATATGTTTTTTTTCCTTCTTTATTATGCATTTTCGGCCGGAGCGACTTATACTCCGAAAAATACTGTAAGTAAGATGAAATATCTTAAATAAGGGTGATATTTGCTTATTTTCTGTCTGATAAGATAATTCTTCTCACTAAGCAGATTTTATGTTAGAGTGTTTTACTTGTTTTAAGTGTCCTAAATGATCTCAGTAAGATATTACAGCTTGTTGCTGAGATTTGATGACCTATATTGAGTAAAACATGCTTGAAACTAGAATATCAAGTGTTGCACGTGTTAAAACTACTTTTTTAAAGTAATCATTTCTTATTTCAAGCATGAAAAAAAAAAATCATGATGCCGAATGCATATCATTATGTCAAGATAATGGCACGAGCATTTACTTCATTTAAGAATATTTTTCAACATATTGAGCAAAAAGGTCAAAAAAAAAAATTCTACCAAGAAAAGTGCACTTGTTATTAGTGAGAATATACTTATTTTAAGCTATTTTTGGGTTCATTGAGGTTAGCTAATTAGGGCCCGCATGGCCCATTGTATAAGGACTCCTTTTATGCAATGGGACATAAGGACCTATTGAATTTGTAAGGTTTTTTTATTATTCTTTTTTCTTCCGCACCCACAAAAAACTGTAATTTGACCCACTTAACATGCTTCAAAACTCACCATATTTGACCCACACATCAGGACCTGCGAAAATTGCCTTTTTAAAAAAAACCCGAACCACAAAACTCAAAATTGCGCTCTAGCGCACCCTAGGAAGACAAAAAAAACTAGACTGCCTGTAACTCCCACTAGGAAGGTCGGAGAGACACGAAACAAAAACTTCTATGTAGGTCTGACTTAGACCTACATTTTATAATTGTACATCTTCGGGCAAAAATCAACAGGAAGTTGGCAATTCCCCCTTCAAGACAAAAAAGTACTAAAAACAGTAACTTTTGCCTCTTTGAGCTGTATTTTGACCCCCTTAACATGCTTCAAAACTCACCAAACTGAACGCACACATCAGGACTGGCAAACATTGCGATCTAAAAAAAAAACCTAACCCCAAATCTCAGAATTGCGCTCTACTGCAATTTTTTAATAAAACGCAAAAAAACCTGCTCCTCGGAAGAAAAAAATGACAAAACTGCCTGTAACTCCCACTGGGAAAGTCGGAGAGACATGAAACAAAAACCTCTATGTAGGTCTCACTTAGACCTACATTTCATAAATTGACAACCCCCAGCAAAAATCAACAGGAAATTTGCTATTCCCCCTTCAATACAAATTTTTTGGAAAAAACGGTCACCTTCCTTCAAAAACTATCTCCTCTGAGCGCGTTTTGTCGTTTCGCCTTCAAACTAACACAGGAGAGAGATTGAACCCTTCCAAATAAAAGTTATCGAAATAATTTTTCTAAGTGCTCCGGTTTTGATTTTATGAGCCTTCAAAGAGCCGCTGCGCTGATGCTGCTGCGCTGCTGTTTTTTTAAGATGGCTGCTTAAAAGCATGAAGCACCAACGTGCCCACACGATGCAGACAAGGCTAGGTACACTAGACAAAAGTCTTGGGACACTTCGGACTAAAAGTAGACAAAAGTATTGGGACACTTATGACTATCACTGGACAAAAGTATTGGGACATTTAGGACTAGCACCTGCCAAATATGCGGGCCCGACCAACGCTGCTTGCAGCTTTAATTTTACTTGTTTTGGAAAGTCTTGACAAGCCGAATTTTCTTGTTCTATTGGCAGATAATTTTGCTTAGTTCAAGTAAAACACCCCTCATTTTTGCATTTTTTTTTCTTGTTTTTGAACACTGACTTTTTGCAGTGTGCATTCGGGCTGAAGGCGGGATACACCCTGGATAAGTCGCCACCTCATCACAGGGCCAACATGTGTCCTTTTAATTTAAAGGATACTGAGGGCAGCAATAATATAAAGTGTTGCAGCAAAGTGGAGACTATGGAGTGTAACAGTGCACACACCAAAGCTAAGACACAGCAAACATTGCCATTTCTATTCGAGTATCCTCAAATGTCACAATGTAACCCTGGATCAGCCGGTATTAGAAATAGTATCGAGTGCAGACCTGGGCAAATTAAGGCCCGGGGGCCACATGCGGCCCGTTGAGCTTTTCAATCTGGCCCGCCGGACATTCCCAAATAGTTTTTTATATCTTTAAGATGTAAAGTGTAGCTGCCATTATGATGTGCACTCATCTTTTCTAATGACCGTAAGTCTTCAACTATACTAAGTCTTTCAATGGTTGAAATCTGCGCTTATGCTTGATACATACTTGCCAACCTTGAGACCTCCGATTTCGGGAGGTGGGGGGCGTGGCCGGGGGTGGGGTGGGGCGTGGTTAAGAGGGGAGGAGTATATTGACAGCTAGAATTCACCAAGTCAAGTCTTTATTTTTATTTATTTATTTATATATATATATATATATATATATATATATATATATATATATATATATATATATATATATATATATATATAGACTTGACTTTCAGTGAATTCTAGCTATATATATATATATATATATATATATATATATATATATATATTAGAGATGCGCGGATAGGCAATTATTTCATCCGCAACCGCATCAGAAAGTCGTCAACCATCCGCCATCCGATCTAACATTTAATCAGAACCGCATCCGCCCGCACCCGCCCGTTGTTATATATCTAATATAGACGGTGCAAGGCCTTATTGAGGTCATAAAGCTTTTGCCTGTTAAAGAAAGGAGACTGATCCAATGCAGCACAGACATTCGCGTGCCACGCTGTCACGACCCAGACGCACACCAGTGCGCAATCATATGGGAGCCGCGCTGAGCGCACCTCCAAGCGCGTCTTGCTGCCGGCGACGGCCGGGTATGGGCCCGACGCTCCAGCGCCATCCATTTTCAGGGCTAGTTGATTTGGCAGGTGGGTTGTTACACACTCCTTAGCGGGTTCCGACTTCCATGGCCACCGTCCTGCTGTCTATATCAACCAGGGTGAGCCCCACCCCCCTTTCGTGAGCGCACTGCGCGCGGAGTGACCCCTGTTACGCGCCCCCGGCAACAGGGTTGGCGGGCAGGTAAGCTGCGCGGGCGGAGCGCGCGGAGTGACGCCTGTTACGAGCCCCCGGCCACGGGGGTGGCGGACGAGGCGGGGTGTCGGTGCGGTGGGCGCGGTGGTGACCCTGGATGTGCGTCGGGCCCAGCTACGGCTCCCGGTGGGGCCCTCTCGGGGGAAGGGGCCTCGGTCCCGGACCCCGGCGAGGCGTCCCTTCTCCGCTCCGTAAAAGTGTCCATCTCTTCTTCTTTTTTTCTTCTGTTGTGGCATATGCTGCAGGTGCCTGCTCGTTTTTCGTATGTGGGTAACAACATTTAACTATGTATATATATTTCCGAATTAGTTTAACTGCCACCTGCCTGAATCTATTTAAAATCTTTTTTTTTTTTTTTCAACCGCCCGACCCGACCCGCGGATAAAATCTAATTTTTTTTAAATTTCATCCGCCTGATCCGCTGATAATCTGCGGACTCCGCGGTTGTGCCCGCAAACCGCGCATCTCTAATATAGATATATATATATATATATATATATATATATATGTCTACATCCTGAAAATATGCAAACAAAACTGTGTTTAGATAATTGATACTTCAAACTTGCATAAATAAATATTAAGGAATATAACATAACTTGGCTTCTGAGAGCTTCAAAATGTAATGAATAAAATGCTAAAGTTGTTGATAAACAAGCAATGATTTTAATAATTAAATATGGTCATTTTAAATGAATTATTATGATCATTTAAAATTAATTATTTCAAATATGTTTATTTTAATGTATAATTCTATGGCTGGGTGTAATAAGGAGTCAGGAAAAAATACAAATAAAAATACAATTAATTTTGATGTTTTTAGCAAAATATAGTAAACATCTATTTATTTTTTAAATTAATAAATATATTTATTTTTTAGGTAAGATAAACATAATAATACAATTTATCTCTAGTCTGGATGATTTAGTTCTTGTCACCCTGTTGTCCTCCCGTCGTGAAAAAAGGCTGTCCTCACTCAGGTCCGCATGGAGCTGGAGGGGGCGTGGCCTCCAGCTCCGGCTGAAAATCGGGAGATATTCGGGAGAATATTTGTCCCGGGAGGTTTTCGGGGGAGGCGCTGAATTTCGGGAGTCTCCCGGAAAATTCGTTGAGGGTTGGCAAGTATGGCTTGATATACCAGTTACTATGGTCATCTAATTAGTTACTATGGTCATCTAATTAGTTACTATGCTCATCTAATTAGTTACTATGGTAATCTACGTCACAGCAGCTCAGACGAGGCACCAAGCAGTGTGGGCGGGAAGCGTTTCCACAGACGCGGAAGGAGATTTTCACAACAAAGTTCTAAAGCTTAGTGATATATCAGATATATCAGATTGTAGGTGGGTTTATTTTCTACCCTTCGCGTTCATATTTCACTCTGTTGCATTTTTGTTGCGTTTCACTTGATTGTAAAATATGTCGATCGAAAGGGGGTGTGACGTTCATATTTTGTCAATATTCAGTGTTTTATCCTTCATAGAAAAATGTAAAATTCCATTACGTTTTTTAAGGCGGTCTGTCATAACGTTTTTAGCATTCAATCAGACTTTAGTGTGAGGTTTTGTATTAGTGTTCCTACACTGCAAAAAGTCAGTGTTCAAAAACAAGAAAAAAAATATACAAAAATGAGGAGTATTTTATTTGAACTAAGCAAAATTATCTGCCAATAGAAGAAGAAAATTTGGCTTGTCAAGATTTTCCAAAACAAGTAAAATTAAAGCTGCAAGCAGCGTTGGTCGGGCCCGCGTATTTGGCAGGTGCTAGTCCTAAGTGTCCCAATACTTTTGTCCAGTGTAAGTGTCCCAATACTTTTGTCCAGTGGTAGTTATAAGTGTCCCAATACTTTTGTCTACTTTTAGTCTGAAGTGTCCCAAGACTTTTGTCTAGTGTACCTACCTTGTCTGCATTGTGTGGGCACGTTGGTGCTTCCTGCTTTTAAGCAGCCATCTTAAAAAAACAGCAGCGCAGCAGCATCAGCACAGCGGTTCTTTGAAGGCTCATAAAATCAAAACCGGAGCAGTTAGAAAAATTATTTCGATAACTTTTATTTGGAAGGGTTCAATCTCTCTCCTGTGTTAGTTTGAAGCTGAAACGACAAACGCGCTCAGAGGAGATAATGTTTGAAGAGAAGTGACCGGTTTATAAAAAAAATGTGTTTTGAAGGGGAAATTGCAAACTTCCTGTTGATTTTTGCTGGGGGTTGTCAATATATGAAATGTAGGTCTAAGACCTACATAGAGGTTTTTGTTTCATGTCTCTCCGACCTTCCCAGTGGGAGTTACAGGCAGTTTTGTCATTTTTTCTTCCGAGGAGCAGTTTTTTCTGCGTTTTATTAAAAAATTGCGGTAGAGCACAATTTTTAGATTTGGGGTTAGGTTTTTTCATTAGATTGCAATTTTAGCCAGTCCTGATGTGTGTGTTCAGTTTGGTGAGTTTTTGAGCATGTTAAGAGGGTGAAAATACAGCTCAAAGAGACAAAATTGACTGTTTTTAGTACTTTTTTGTCTTGAAGGGGGAATTGCCAACTTCCTGTTGATTTTTGCCCGAGAACATACTATTATGAAATCTAGGTCTAAGTCACACCTACATAAAGGTTTTTGTTTCATGTCTCTCCGACCTTCCTAGTGGGAGTTACAGGCAGTCAATTTTTTTTTCGTAGGGGGCGCTAGAGCGCAATTTTGAGTTTTGAGGTTTGGTTTTTTGATAAAAAGTTTTGCCCTATATTACTGATGTGTGTGTAAAATTTGGTGAGTTTTGAAGTATGTTAAGGGGGTCAAATTACAGCGCAAAGTTGCGGAAGAATAATAATAATAATTCAATAGGTCCTTATGCCATGCGGGCCCTAATAATAAAACCTTAGAAATTCAATAGGTCCTTGAAATGATGACTTTAAAAAAGTAGTTTTATACTTGTGAGTGTTGATGACACAGCTTTGCAACACTTGATATTCTAGTTTCAAGCATGTTTTACTCAATATAGGTCATCAAATCTCAGCAACAAGCTGTAATATCTTACTGAGATCATTTAGGACACTTAAAACAAGTAAAACACTCTAACATAAAATCTGCTTAGTGAGAAGAATGATCTTATCAGACAGAAAATAAGCAAACATCACCCTTATTTGACATATTTCATCTTACTTACAGTATTTTTCGGAGTATAAGTCCCTCCGGAGTATAAGTCGCACCGGCTGAAAATGCATAATAAAGAAGGAAAAAAACATATATAAGTCGCACTGGAATATAAGTTGCATTTTTTGGGGAAATGTATTTGATAAAAGCCAATAAGATATTCAATCTTACTTAGATTTCACTTTTTGCAGTGTAAAAATAGATATACCGGCCCCCAGACACATTTTTTTCCTCTAAATGTGGCCCCCAAGTCAAAATAATTGCCCAGGCCCGATCTAGTGGTACCCGCTAGTACTTGTTTTTGCCAATGCAAAAGCATCACTGGTGAGGAAAATGATATGATGAAAAGTATCGCTCTATTCTTTTCCCAGCCAGCCAACAAAGAGCAAAAATCATCTTTTGTTCTAAGCCAAATATGTCTTCCAGGAGGTCTTGTTTGAGACTGTAAATTCCCTGAAAGCGTTTGAAATTAAGATCCGCCTTATCCCGGTTACAGTCGCCGCATGGTACCGACAAAAACAGATGAGTGTTTCTCCCGGGGGAGCGAGTGGCGAGGTATGCAACCAGTTAGCGCTGTTGGCTGTTTTCGCAGCTGATCATAAAAAGGCAACGTGCATGGGAACGCTCTCCGTAAGAACTGGAAAATGTTTTGTCGCTATGAAAACACGTTCATACAAAGCAGCAAGGTGGAAGCGCGCGGCGGAGCAGAGTTAACGACGCCATAAAGGACTGGTGAATCGTGTGTTAATGTGACGTCTGACTGAGAAGTTAAACATTGCTATTACACTGCAAAAACTGAATTCTAAGATGAAATATGTCAAATAACATAATTCTGGTCACTAAGCAGATTTTATGTTAGAGTGTTTTACTTGTTTTAAGTGTCCTAAATGATCTCAGTAAGATATTACAGCTTGTTGCTGAGATTTGATGACCTATATTGAGTAAAACATGCTTGAAACTAGAATATCAAGTGTTGCAAAGCTGTGTCATCAACACTCACAAGTATAAAACTACTTTTTTAAAGTCATCATTTCTTATTTCAAGCATGAAAAAAAAAATCATGACTTTGACACAATTGTGTCTCATAATTAAAACAGATGACAGCCAAATGGACTTTGCTGTTTTATTTTCAATGAAACAATAGAAAATAGGTACTCATATAGTAGTACAGTTGGCACAGTACAGTAAACTGACAGTTAATATTTAAACATTTAACATGTGACATTTCTAACTATTTTGAACAGAAATAGTTCATGCACATTCAGGTAAATTCTTCAAAATTATAATTAAAAAAATTCCAATGGGTAAGGGTAGGGAACCATAGCAGGGGTAGGGAACCTATGGGTAGGGGTAGGGAACCATAGCAGGGGTAGGGAACCTATGGGTAGGGGTAGGGAACCATAGCAGGGGTAGGGAACCTATGGGTAGGGGTAGGGAACCATAGCAGGGGTCGGGAACCTATGGGTAGGGGTAGGGAACCATAGCAGGGGTCGGGAACCTATGGGTATGTGTAGGGAACCATAGCAGGGGTAGGGAACCTATGGGTAGGGGTAGGGAACCATAGTAGGGGTAGGGAACCAATGGGTAGGGGTAGGGAACCTATGGGTAGGGGTAGGGAACCATAGTAGGGGTAGGGAACCAATGGGTAGGGGTAGGGAACCATAGCAGGGGTAGGGAACCTATGGGTAGGGGTAGGGAACCATAGCAGGGGTAGGGAACCTATGGGTAGGGGTAGGGAACCATAGTAGGGGTAGGGAACCAATGGGTAGGGGTAGGGAACCATAGCAGGGGTAGGGAACCTATGGGTATGTGTAGGGAACCATAGCAGGGGTAGGGAACCTATGGGTAGGGGTAGGGAACCATAGTAGGGGTAGGGAACCATAGCAGGGGTAGGGAACCTATGGGTAGGGGTAGGGAACCTATGGGTAGGGGTAGGGAACCATAGCAGGGGTAGGGAATCTATGGGTAGGGTAGGGAACCATAGCAGGGGTCGGGAACCTATGGGTAGGGAACCATAGCAGGGGTCGGGAACCTATGGGTAGGGGTAGGGAACCATAGCAGGGGTAGGGAACCTATGGGTATGTGTAGGGAACCATAGCTAATTTTTTTCTTGTTTTTGAACACTGACTTTTTGAAGTGTAGGAACACTAATACAAAACCTCACAATAATGTCTGATTGAATGCTAAAAACATTATGATAGACCGCCTTAAAAAACGCAATGGAATTTTACATTTTTCTATGAAGGATAAAACACTGAATATTGACAAAATATGAACGTCACACCCCCTTTCGATCGACATATTTTACAATCAAGTCAAACGCAGGTACTCATATAGTAGTACAGTTGGCACAGTACAGTAAACTGACAGTTAATATTTAAACATTTAACATTTGTAACGATTTTGAACAGAAATAGTTCATGCACATTCAGATAAATTCTTCAAAATTATAAAAAAAAAATTTTGGCCGGGGGCCGGGCTGTATATATGCACACTAATTGACTGAAAGAGCACGCACTTGGCGTGATGATGTCATGTTATCCATGGAAAAATGCATTTTTAGACAATATGATTTGCCTGAGCGGCTAGGAGACCCCGAGAGTAACAAGCGCTTGCCTTGTTGCCTTTCCATTAAGAACAATACATTAGTTTTTAGTATACCGTATTTTCCGCACCATAAGGCGCCCTGGGTTATAAGCCGCGCCTTCAATGAACGGCATATTTCAAAACTTTGTCCACCTATAAGCCGCCCCGTGTTGTAAGCCGCATCTAACTGCGCTAAAGGAATGTCAAAAAAACAGTCAGATAGGTCAGTCAAACTTTAATAATATATTAAAAACCAGCGTGATGTGGGCGCGCATGGAGTCGTATATCAACATGGACGGAGCTGCGTGAAAAAAGCCACCCGGCCTCTTCGCGTAAACTTCCCTTAACCACTCGCTCATCTTTTCTTCATCCATCCATCCCTTCGAGTTAGCTTTTATGATGACGCCGGCTGGAAAGGTCTCTTTTGGCAAGGTCTTCCTTTTGAATATCACCATGGGTGGAAGTTTCTGGCCATTAGCATGGCAAGCTAGAACCACAGTGAAGGATGACTTCTCATTCCCTGTGGTGCGAATATTCACCGTACGTGCTCCCGTTGTATCCACAGTGCGGTTCACAGGAATATCAAAAGTCAGTGGAACCTCGTCCATGTTGATAATGTTCTCTGGCCGGATCTTTTTTTCAGCTATCTTGTTTTTACAATATGCACGGAAAGTAGCCAGCTTTTCTTGAAAGTCTTTAGGCAGTTGCTGTGAAATAGTAGTCCGTGTGCGGATGGAGAGATTGCGTCTTTTCATGAACCGGAAACCTGTCGCTTAGTAGGAGCCATTTTGTGGTCTTTACAGATGTAAACACACAAAGGAAATGAAACGTAATATCCGCGCGCTTCTTCTTCTTCTACGCGGGCGGGTGGTTGCTTACAGTAGAAGAAGAAGCGCTTCCTGTTCTATGGGGGCGGGTGCTTACCTTGGCGGTTGCTTGCGTAGAAGAAGAAGCACTTCCTCTTCTACGGGGAAAAAAGATGGCGGCTGTTTACCGTAGTTGCTAGACCGAAACTTTATGAAAATGAATCTTAATATTAATCCATATATAAAGCGCACCGGGTTATAAGCCGCACTGTCAGCTTTTGAGTAAATTTGTGGTTTTTAGGTGCGGCTAATAGTGCGGAAAATACGGTAAATTTGCTGGTTTCAAGAAATGTAATATCATTATGTCAAGATAATGGCACTAGCATTTACTTCATTTAAGAATATTTTTCAACATATTGAGCAAAAAGGTCTCTTTCTTTTTCTACCAAGAAAAGTGCACTTGTTATTAGTGAGAAGATACTTATTTTAAGCTATTTTTGCGTTCATTGAGGTTAGCTAATTTTACTTGTTTGCCTTTTCATTAAAGGGGAACATTATCACAATTTCAGAAGGGTTAAAACCATTAAAAATCAGTTCCCAGTGGCTTATTTTATTTTTCGAAGTTTTTTTCAAAATTTTACCCATCACGCAATATCCCTAAAAAAAGCTTCAAAGTGCCTGATTTTAACCGTCGTTATATACACCCGTCCATTTTCCTGTGACGTCACATAGTGAAGCCAACACAAAAAAACATGGCGCATAGAACAGCAAGCTATAGCGACATTAGCTCGGATTCAGACTCGGATTTCAGCGGCTTAAGCGATTCAACAGATTACGCATGTATTGAAACGGATGGTTGTAGTGTGGAGGCAGGTAGCGAAAACCAAATTGAAGAAGAAACTGAAGCTATTGAGCCATATCGGTTTGAACCGTATGCAAGCGAAACCGACGAAAACGACACGGGAGAAAGCGAGGACCAATTCGGCGATCGCCTTCTAACCAACGATTGGTATGTGTTTGTTTGGCATTAAAGGAAACTAACAACTATGAACTAGGTTTACAGCATATGAAATACATTTGGCAACAACATGCACTTTGAGAGTGCAGACAGCCCAATTTTCATCAATTAATATATTCTGTAGACATACCCTCATGTCAGCAGGCCAGGGAAGCTAGGGTCGATATTCTTCTCTTTATCATCTTCGGGACGGTGTGAGCCAAGACATCCAGGGGGTTTAGCTCGCTCGTCTGCAGGAACAAACTGCCGCCATTGCTTGCCGTGCTAGCGAGGTCCTTTGTCCCTGAATTGCTCACACACTCCGGCAGATTCAATGGGGGTCTGGCGGCAGATTTCTTTGACTTTATGGTTGGAAATGCATCTGCTTTGAGTGTCGCAGGATATCCACACATTCTTGCCATCTCTGTCGTAGCATAGCTTTCGTGGGTAAAGTGTGCGGAACAAACGTCCAATTTCTTGCCACTTTGGCATCTTTGGGCCACTGGTGCAACTTGAATCCGTCCCTGTTGGTGTTGTTACACCCTCCGACAACACACCGACGAGGCATGATGTCTCCAAGGTACGGAAAACAGTCGAAAAAAACGGAAAATAACAGAGCTGATTTGACTCGGTGTTTGGGAAAATGGCAGATTGCTTCCCAAGGCGTTTAATTCGCCAAAATTCACCCATTTAGAGTTCGGAAATTGGTTAAAAAAATATATGGTCTTTTTTCTGCAACATCAAGGTATATATTGACGCTTACATAGGTCTGCTGATAATGTTCCCCTTTAAGAACAATAAATGAGTTTTTAGTATAAGTTTGCTGGTTTCAAGAAATGTAATATCATTATGTCAAGATAATGGCACTAGCATTTACTTCATTTAAGAATATTTTTCAACATATTGAGCAAAAAGGTCTCTTTTTTTTTCTACCAAGAAAAGTGCACTTGTTATTAGTGAGAATATACTTATTTTAAGCTATTTTTGGGTTCATTGAAATTAGCTAATTTTACTTGTTTTGGAAAGTCTTGACAAGCCGAATGTTCTTGTTCTATTGGCAGATAATTTTGCTTAGTTCAAATAAAATACCCCTCATTTTTGTAATTTTTTTTCTTATTTTAGAACACTGACTTTTTGCAGTGTAGACTTAAAGACATAAGCAGACTGCAACACAATATATGCAGCCGTGTGACTGGAATATCCCCTTGTGGAATTAAAAATTATAAAAATTATAAAAGTATAAAAATTATAAGAGGTATGATTTCTTTTTAAATACATTTTACTCGTGTTTCATTAAAATGTATTTTTTTGAATTATATGTGTTGTAATCAATGTTATTATGCTTTCCCATTAATAATATTACCATTGTTTGTTATGTCTGTTTGCCTTATTTATTTTATTGGAGGGATTAAATATGGCATAACAAAAACATTATCAAATAAATAAATAATAAAATACCAATAGATTTTGAATATTAATTTTCGGACATGTTATTTATAAGTGTTTGAATTATTTTTTTATTGGTAATCTATTTTATTATTTATAGTAGATTTGAATACATTTTACTTTCAGACTTTTAAAGTCATTTTTTAAAATTATTTATTCATGTCTAATTATTTTTTTTAATTATGATTGAATTATCAAACAATATTATTACCATTGTTATGTCTGTTTGCCTTATTTATTTTATTGGAGGGATTAAATATGGCATAACAAAAACATTATCATATAAATAAATAATAAAATACCAATACATTTTGAATATTAATTTTCTGACATGTTATTTAAAAGTTTTTGAATTATTTTTCTATTGGTAATCTATTTTATTATTTATAGTAGATTTGAATACATTTTACTTTCAGACTTTTAAAGTATTTTTTTTAATTATTTCTTCATGTCTAATTACATTTTATTTTAATTATGATTGAAATATCAAACAATATTATTACCATTGTTTGTTATGTCTGTTTGCCTTATTTATTTTATTGGAGGGATTAAATATGGCATAACAAAAACATTATCAAATAAATAAATAATAAAATACCAATACATTTTGAATATTAATTTTCTGACATGTTATTTAAAAGTGTTTGAATTATTTTTCTATTGGTAATCTATTTTATTATTTATAGTAGATTTGAATACATTTTACTTTCAGACATTTAAAGTAATTTTTAAAAATTATTTCTTCATGTCTAATTACATTTTATTTTAATTATGATTGAATTATCAAACAATATTATTACCATTGTTTGTTATGTCTGTTTGCCTTATTTATTTTATTGGAGGGATTAAATATGGCATAACAAAAACATTATCAAATAAATAAATAATAAAATACCAATACATTTTGAATATTAATTTTCTGACATGTTATTTAAAAGTGTTTGAATTATTTTTCTATTGGTAATCTATTTTATTATTTATAGTAGATTTGAATACATTTTACTTTCAGACATTTAAAGTAATTTTTAAAAATTATTTCTTCATGTCTAATTACATTTTATTTTAATTATGATTGAATTATCAAACAATATTATTACCATTGTTTGTTATGTCTGTTTGCCTTATTTATTTTATTGGAGGGATTAAATATGGCATAACAAAAACATTATCAAATAAATAAATAATAAAATACCAATACATTTTGAATATTAATTTTAAGACATGTTATTTATAAGTGTTTGAATTATTTTTCTATTGGTAATCTATTTTATTATTTATAGTATTTATGAATACATTTTACTTTCAGACTTTTAAAGTATTTTTTAAAAATTATTTCTTCATGTCTAATTACATTTTATTTTAATTATGATTGAATTATCAAACAATATTATTACCATTGTTTGTTATGTCTGTTTGCCTTATTTATTTTATTGGAGGGATTAAATATGGCATAACAAAAACATTATCATATAAATAAATAATAAAATACCAATACATTTTGAATATTAATTTTCGGACATGTTATTTAAAAGTGTTTGAATTATTTTTCTATTGGTAATCTATTTTATTATTTATAGTAGATTTGAATACATTTTACTTTCAGACTTTTAAAGTAATTTTTTTTTAATTATTTCTTCATGTCTAATTACATTTTATTTTAATTATGATTGAATTATCAAACAATATTATTACCGTTGTTTGTTATGTCTGTTTGCCTTATTTATTTTATTGGAGGGATTAAATATGGCATAACAAAAACATTATCAAATAAATAAATGATAAAATACCAATAGATTTTGAATGTTAATTTTCTGACATGTTATTTAAAAGTGTTTGAATTATTTTTCTATTGGTAATCTATTTTATCATTTATAGTAGATTTGAATACATTTTACTTTCAGACTTTTAAAGTAATTTTTTAAAATTATTTCTTCATGTCTAATTACATTTTATTTTAATTATGATTGAATTATCAAACAATATTATTACCATTGTTTGTTATGTCTGTTTGCCAAAAAATTTTTTTTATAATTTTGAAGAATTTATCTGAATGTGCATGAACTATTTCTGTTCAAAATTGTTAGAAATGTTAAATGTTTAAATATTAACTGTCAGTTTACTGTACTGTGCCAACTGTACTACTATATGAGTACCTGCGTTTGACTTGATTGTAAAATATGTCGATCGAAAGGGGGTGTGACGTTCATATTTTGTCAATATTCAGTGTTTTATCCTTCATAGAAAAATGTAAAATTCCATTGCGTTTTTTAAGGCGGTCTATCATAACGTTTTTAGCATTCAATCAGACATTATTGTGAGGTTTTGTATTAGTGTTCCTACACTTCAAAAAGTCAGTGTTCAAAAACAAGAAAAAAATTAAAGCTGCAAGCAGCATTGGTCGGGCCCGCGTATTTGGCAAGTGCTAGTCCTAACTGTCCCAATACTTTTGTCCAGTGATAGTCATAAGTGTCCCAATACTTTTGTCTACTTTTAGTCTGAAGTGTCCCAAGACTTTTGTCTAGTGTACCTACCTTGTCTGCATTGTGTGGGCACGTTGGTGCTTCCTGCTTTTAAGCAGCCATCTTAAAAAAACAGCAGCGCAGCAGCATCAGCGCAGCGGGTCTTTGAAGGGTCATAAAATCAAAACCGGAGCAGTTAGAAAAAAAAAGCGCTTCTGTCATTGTAATCACAAGGGTTCAATCTCTCTCCTGTGTTAGTTTGAAGGCGAAACGACAAACGCGCTCAGAGGAGATCGTTTTTGAAGGAAGGTGACCGGTTTTTACAAAAAATTTGTTTTGAAGGGGGAATAGCAAACTTCCTGTTGATTTTTGCTGGGGGTTGTCAATTTATGAAATGTAGGCCTAAGTGAGGCCTACATAGAGGTTTTTGTTTCATGTCTCGACCGACCTTCCCAGTGGGAGTTACAGGCAGTTTTGTCATTTTTTTCTTCCGAGGGGCAGTTTTTTTTGCGTTTTATTAAAAAATTGCAGTAGAGCGCAATTTTGAGATTTGGGGTTAGGTTTTTTTTTAGATCGCAATGTTTGCCAGTCCTGATGTGTGTGTTCAGTTTGGTGAGTTTTGAAGCATGTTAAGGGGGTCAAATTACAGCTCAAAGAGGCAAAAGTGACTGTTTTTAGTACTTTTTTGTCTTGAAGGGGGAATTGCCAACTTCCTGTTGATTTCTGCCCGATGATATACAATTATGAAAACTAGGTCTAAGTCAGACCTACATACATGTTTCATGTCTCTTCGATCTTCCTAGTGGGAGATATAGGCAGTCTAGTTTTTTTTTTCTTCCTAAGGGGCGCTAGAGCGCAATTTTGAGTTTTGGGGTTCGTTTTTTTTTTTTAAAAAAAGGTAATTTTCGCAGGTCCTGATGTGTGGGTCAAATATGGTGAGTTTTGAAGCATGTTAAGTGGGTCAAATTACAGTTTAATGTGGCGGCGGAAGAAAAAAGAATAATAATAAAAAACCTTACAAATTCAATAGGTCCTTATGGCCCATTGCATAAGGACTCCCAATTAGCGGGCCCTAATTAGCTAACCTCAATGCACCCAAAAATACCTTAAAATAAGCATTTTCTCACTAATAACAACTGTACTACTATACGAGTACCTATTTTCTATTGTTTCATTGAAAATAAAACAGCAAAGTCCATTTGGCTGTCATCTGTTTTAATTATGAGACACAATTGTGTCAAAGTCATGATTTTTTTTTTTTTCATGCTTGAAATAAGAAATGATGACTTTAAAAAAGTAGTTTTATACTTGTGAGTGTTGATGACACAGCTTTGCAACACTTGATATTCTAGTTTCAAGCATGTTTTACTCAATATAGGTCATCAAATCTCAGCAACAAGCTGTAATATCTTACTGAGATCATTTAGGACACTTAAAACAAGTAAAACACTCTAACATAAAATCTGCTTAGTGAGAAGAATTATCTTATCAGACAGAAAATAAGCAAATATCACCCTTATTTGACATATTCAATCTTACTTAGATTTCAGTTTTTGCAGTGTAAAAATAGATGTACCGGCCCCCAGACACATTGTTTTCTCTAAATGTGGCCCCCAAGTCAAAATAATTGCCCAGGCCTGATCTAGTGGTAACCGCTAGTACTTGTTTTTGCCAATGCAAAAGCATACCTGCCAACTACTCCGGTTTTCCCGTAATTAGTACGGTTTTCATCAACCTATTCCGGGTTACGGTTGCAGTGATAAAAAATACGGTTTTTCATTAATTAAAAAAAAAAAATTTTTTTTTAAGTTTTATTCACAAAATCGCGTAACAACAATGACAATCGACACTGCTTCCCGTAACTTCCTATCGAGCCATTCCGAATGCCATGTGCTAGGCTATTTATAGAGGCACCAGTTGCCATTGTTTCCAAACGAGCGAACGATCATGGAATCAGCCGGAGAAAAATCGCAAACGAGTCTTAAACCGAAAAGAAAACTGCAGTCATTCCGTGAAGAATATTCAAAAGCCTATCCGGGAATAATTATCCGTTCCAAAAAGGGTGAAAACTACGCGAATTGCACCTTGCGCAGACAAGATTTTTCGATCGGACACGGAGGAATTAGCGATGTAAAAGACCACGTTGGGACAAAAAAAACACAAGTCTAATGCCGTTGCTAGCGATACAAGTGGAAAACTTTCAACGTTTTTCGTCGCCCAAACAAGATTCTTTGGATGTGATGAATGCCGAAGTTTTATTTACGGAGGCAATAATTGAGCAAACAAAAAGGTAATGACACCAATGTTATCTATTGGAATTGTTTAGTACTGTTATACTGTTAAAAGTCTTTATACTATTTATGCTTTCAAGTCCAAGTTGAAGAAATCTTGTTAAATGTTGACAGCATAACTACCAAAATACAGAAGTATGTCCTTAATATTTTTGCAGTGCTATTTCTGTTGAAAAGTTCAAATGATTACATTAGAGATGTGATGTGCCACTTTTCAAGTGTCTGATGGCTTCAATTAATTTTCATTCATTTTTCATATTTTGAATTCTTTTGAAAGGCTTACAAAAAAACTACATTTGAATTGTAATTCCATGCTATTGACAGGACTATTAATTTTAATGAAGTTAGCTTACCATGTTTACAGTATGATAATTGTGATAGAAATGTGAATTTTAGGCACAGAATTTTTTTTTTACAATTGAACAAGGCAGTAGATTATACAAGCTTGGACAGAAAGTTAATAATGACACCAATTTTTTTTTTTTTAATGGAATTGTTTAGTACTGTTTTACAATTTGTTTACTGTAAAAAGTGTTTATACTGTTTATACTTTCAATTAACAAATTGAAGTCTTGTGAAAGGTTGACAATCAGAGGTGGGTAGTAACGCGCTACAATTACACCGTTACATCTACTTGAGTAACTTTTGGGATGAATTGTACTTCTAAGAGTAGTTTTAATGCAACATACTTTTACTTTTCCTTGAGTATATTTATAGAGAAGAAACGCTACTTTTACTCCGCTACTTTTATCTACATTCAGCTCGCTACTCGCTACTAATTTTTATCGATCTGTTAATGCACGCTTTGTTTGTTTTGGTCTGTCAGACAGACCTTCATAGTGCCTGCGTTTCAACAAATACAGTCACTGGTGACGTTCACTCCGTTCCACCAATCAGATGCAGTCACTGGTGACGTTGGACCAATCAAACAGAGCCAGGCGGTCACATGACCTGACTTAAACAAGTTGAAAAACTTATTGGGGTGTTACCATTTAGTGGTCAATTGTACGGAATATGTACTGTACTGTGCAATCTACTAATAAAAGTTCCAATCAATCAATCAAAATTGTGAAGGAAAAAAGACCCTTTTTTATTTCAACCGTACATCCCGTCAAAAGCCTAAAGACTGACTACACAGTTCCTGTCTTCACAATAAAAGTGCCGCTCCATCGCGCCTGCGCTTTCAAAACAAGAGTCTCCGAAAGCCAGCGCAAACAAGCTAGCAAGCTACGGAGTTTGCCGCCAATGTATTTCTTGTAAAGTGTATAAAAACGAATATGGAAGCTGGACAAATTAGATGCCAAAAACCAAACACTTTCACGTGGTATTAGACAGAAATGAGGAACTTTTTTTCTCCTCCATTTGAAAACGTGGCCGTTTGTCATCACTACTGTCTGATTACAATCAATGCAAGTCATCAGAATCAGGTAATACACCAACTTATATTCTTGTCTTCATGAAAGAAAGGAATCTATATGTGTTAAACATGCATGTATATTCATTAAAACACCTTTAACATGTAAACAAAAACGGCAAAATAAATAAAAATAAATTATATACTGTATATATCAATGTATTTATATATATATATGTGTATATACATATGTATATATGTGTGTGTATATATATATATATATATATATATATATATATATATATATATGATATGTATGTGTATGTTACTCATCAGTTACTCAGTACTTGAGTAGTTTTTTCACAACATACTTTTTACTTTTACTCAAGTAAATATTTGGGTGACTACTCCTTACTTTTACTTGAGTAATAAATCTCTAAAGTAACAGTACTCTTACTTGAGTACAATTTCTGGCTACTCTACCCACCTCTGTTGACAGGATAACTGGCATTAACTGTCAAAATAATGTCAAACTATTGAAGTTAGCTTACAGAATAAACATGTCAATCAAACCCATATGATTTTTGCTGTAATATTTTTGTTTTGAAAAGTCACTGTGACTGATAGAAAAGTGATGGTTTTAGCAACATTTTAACCTGTCTGAATGCTAATAATCATTTTGCGTCGGGGGGGCGAAGCCTGAACCCCCCACCAGGACTTTGTCCTGGACCTACCTGGACCCTGGCTACTAGGTTTTTCTGATTTCAAAAGTTGGCAGGTATCCTTTTTCTTTTATTTACACACGTTTCATTTCATTCAGTCCGCCATGCCACCTCAACCCACCGTTGACGAGTGAGCGAGCAGATTAGCAGGAAGTTTAAACAAGAGGAAACATTCAAATAAAACACAGGAAGCGAGCTTAACTGCAACTCCTCCCAGTGGCTCTCTCTCCTCTTTTTGGGGGGGGGAGGGCCCAATTATCATTGCTTAACGGGATTAATTACTCTGAATTCTCTTTCTATTCCTTACCCGCTCGGAACAAACGGGTCATAAATCCTGCGCAGACTGAGAGAAAACACTGCGATTAGCATAACAAGTTAGGGAATCACTAAAGTGCCTCCAGAGAAAACAGCATCCCCGGCACACAGGACGCAGGCTGGGATTTAGGAGGGCTGTTTGAATGGAATAAAAATGTTTGGGGGAAGTGGGAGAGGCGGGGGACGAGAGGGGAGACAACAGAGGTGATGTCCTGTCGGCCAAAGCGCAGAAATCGATAAGCACAAAGAGCGCCAAATGTCATTAAAGGGGAACATTATCACAATTTCAGAAGGGTTAAAACCATTAAAAATCAGCTCCCAGTGGCTTATTTTATTTTTCAAAGTTTTTTTCAAAATTTTACCCATCACGCAATATCCCTAAAAAAAAGCTTCAAAGTGCCTGATTTTAACCATCGTTATATACACCCGTCCATTTTCCTGTGACGTCACATAGTGAAGCCAACACAAACAAACATGGCGGAAAGAACAGCAAGCTATAGCGACATTAGCTCGGATTCAGACTCGGATTTCAGCGGCTTAAGCGATTCAACAGATTACGCATGTATTGAAACGGATGGTTGTAGTGTCATACCTGCCAACTTTTGAAATCAGAAAAACCTAGTAGCCAGCGTCCAGGGGTTGCAGGCCCCCGGTAGGTCCAGGACAAAGTCCTGGTGGGGGGTTCAGGTTCGCCCCCCGACGCAAAATGATTATTAGCATTCAGACAGGTTAAAATGTTGCTAAAACCATCACTTTTCTATCAGTCACAGTGACTTTTCAAAACAAAAATATTACAGCAAAAATCATATGGGTTGATTGACATGTTTATTCTGTAAGCTAACTTCAATAGTTTGAAATTATTTTGACAGTTAATGCCAGTTATCCTGTCAACCTTTCTCAAGACTTCAATTTGTTAATTGAAAGTATAAACAGTATAAACACTTTTTACAGTAAACAAATGGTAAAACAGTACTAAACAATTCCATTTAAAAAAAAATTAACTTTCTGTCCAAGCTTGTATAATCTACTGCCTTGTTCAATTGTAAAAAATATTCTGTGCCTAAAATTCACATTTCTATCACAATTATCATACTGTAAACATGGTAAGCTAACTTCATTAAAATTAATAGTCCTGTCAATAGCATGGAATTACAATTCAAATGTAGTTTTTTTTGTAAGCCTTTCAAAAGAATTCAAAATACGAAAAATGAATGAAAATTAATTGAAGCCATCAGACACTTGAAAAGTGGCACATCACATCTCTAATGTAATCATTTGAACTTTTCAACAGAAATAGCACTGCAAAAATATTAAGGACATACTTCTGTATTTTGGTAGTTATGCTGTCAACATTTAACAAGATTTCTTCAACTTGGACTTGAAAGCATAAATAGTATAAACACTTTTAACAGTATAACAGTACTAAACAATTCCAATAGATAACATTGGTGTCATTACCTTTTTGTGGCTAAAATCCAAATGTATTCTATCAGATTGATCATACTGCAAAAATGATATGGTAACTTTATGATAAGTTTACTTCATTAAAATGTAACTCAATAGCATCATAGAATTAAGAAGTAATAGAATAGTATGATAGTTATATGTTACTTGTTTTGAACATGTTATCGTTATCACAAATAAAAAAGATATACTGTACACAGAAATTATTTTTGATTTGATTTATTGTTTATGTGATAAAAGATTTACTTAAAATTTTATGTTTTGTGAGTTTTTTTATGCTACGAACTGTACTTACCGGCGATGTAAACCGAAGGAGACATTTCCGTAATGAAAGCTGCAACACCCTTTTTACATCCCATCATCACTGCAGCATTATCGGCAGCAAAGCAAACCAAATTCTGCCAAGGAATTTCGTTTGAGTCTATTTCTTCCGCGAGTATTTTGTAAATGTTTTCACCTGTGGAAGCCGTATTGCATTCCCTCAAAGACAGAAGTACTGACAATACTTTTCCAATGTCGTCATCGAAATATCGAACACAAGGTGCAATTCGCGTAGTTTTCACCCTTTTTGGAACGGATAATTATTCCCGGATAGGCTTTTGAATATTCTTCACGGAATGACTGCAGTTTTCTTTTCGGTTTAAGACTCGTTTGCGATTTTTCTCCGGCTGATTCCATGATCGTTCGCTCGTTTGGAAACAATGGCAACCGGTGCCTCGTGCTTGGCAGCGGTGCTATAAATAGCCTTGCGCATGGCATTCGGAATGGCTCGATAGGAAGTTACGGGAAGCAGTGTCGATTGTCATTGTTGTTACGCGATTTCGTGAATAAAACTTAAAAAAAAAATTTTTTTTAATTAATGAAAAACCATATTTTTTATCACTGCAACCGTAACCCGGAATAGGTTGATGAAAACCGTACTAATTACGGGAAAACCGGAGTAGTTGGCAGGTATGTAGTGTGGAGGCAGGTAGCGAAAACGAAATTGAAGAAGAAACTGAAGCTATTGAGCCATATCGGTTTGAACCGTATGCAAGCGAAACCGACGAAAACGACACGGTAGAAAGCGAGGACGAATTCGGGGATCGCCTTCTATCCAACGATTGGTATGTGTTTGTTTGGCATTAAAGGAATCTAACAACTATGAACTAGGTTTACAGCATATGAAATACATTTGGCAACAACATGCACTTTGAGAGTGCAGACAGCCCAATTTTCATCAATTAATATATTCTGTAGACATACCCTCATGTCAGCAGGCCAGGGAAGCTAGGGTCAATATTCTTCTCTTGATCATCTTCGGTGTGAGCCAAGACATCCAGGGGGTTTAGCTCGCTCGTCTGCGGGAACAAACTGCCGACATTGCTTGCCGTGCTAGCGAGGTCCTTTGTCCCTGAATTGCTCACACACTCCGGCAGATTCAACGGGGGTCTGGCGGCAGATTTCTTTGACTTTATGGTTGGAAATGCATCTGCTTTGAGTGTCGCAGGATATCCACACATTCTTGCCATCTCTGTCGTAGCATAGCTTTCGTCGGTAAAGTGTGCGGAACAAACGACTGACCATTTCGTCGGCTTTCCCCACACCCTCGTATTTTGAACAAATTTCGTCCAATTTCTTGCCACTTTGGCATCTTTGGGCCACTGGTGCAACTTGAATCCGTCCCTGTTGGTGTTGTTACACCCTCCGACAACACACCGACGAGGCATGATGTCTCCAAGGTACGGAAAACAGTCGAAAAAACGGAAAATAACAGAGCTGATTTGACTCGGTGTTTCAGAGAGCGAATAATAGAAAGGCGTTTAATTCGCCAAAATTCACCCATTTAGAGTTCAGAAATCGGTTAAAAAAATATATGGTCTTTTTTCTGCAACATCAAGGTATATATTGACGCTTACATAGGTCTGCTGATAATGTTCCCCTTTAAAAGAAGTACTCTAGTGCAGGGGTCTCCAACCTTTTAATGTAGGCATTATTTTCGCGGACCGGCCTTTCACGTGTGGCGGATAAATAGAACAAATAAGTGCAGGAAGAATTAATACATAAAAAACACACCATAACGTTGAATTAGTGGGAGCCCCTGGCCTTTTCCCTTGTATAAAAACGCTCTCCATAGATTTGTGGTTTACTCATTTTTGCTAGCTTTTTTTGGCTTTAGTATGTTGAGTTTGAGTTTATTTGGAACATGCAAGCATACAACATGATACATCACCATTTCCAGTTTCTCTTTTCAACGTGTTGGAAAAGGAGTAGGAAGAAGCAGAGCTTATTTAATCCTACCCCTTTTCTTTTGCATAACAGTTGCTAAAACTTTTTGTTCACTTCCTGTTCACAATTTATTCACAAAAATACTCCATAAGTAATCACAATAAAATGAAATAAATAATGATAATTTAATAATGATAATGGGTGAAGTAAGTCATATTTCATATGATGAGATAAGTAAGTTTATTTTGAGAATGAATGAATGAATGGATGGATGAAATAAATTGAGAATGTTTGTCATGGTTCTTGTTCTTTGTACTTTGTAAACACTTTAAGTTTGAAGAGTTTCTTGAAGTGGATCATATTAGTACATTGTTTGATTGCTTTGCTTAATCCATTCCATCATTTAATTCCACATACTGATATACTGAAGGTCTTAAGTGGTGTACGTGCATACGTGCATGTGATGGGTTATAGCAGGGGTCGGGAACCTATGGGTAGGAGTAGGGAACCATAGCAGGGGTCGGGAACCTATAGCAGGGGTAGGGAACCATAGCAGGTGTAGGGAACCTATGGGTAGGGGTAGGGAACCATAGCAGGGGTAGGGAACCTATGGGTAGGGGTAGGGAACCATAGCAGGGGTAGGGAACTTATGGGTAGGGGTAGGGAACCATAGCAGGGGTAGGGAACTGATGGGTAGGGGTAGGGAACCATAGCAGGGGTAGGGAACTGATGGGTAGGGGTAGGGAACCATAGCAGGGGTAGGGAACCCATGGGTAGGGGTAGGGAACCATAGCAGGGGTAGGGAACTGATGGGTAGGGGTAGGGAACCATAGCAGGGGTAGGGAACCTATGGGTAGGGGTAGGGAACCATAGCAGGGGTAGGGAATCTATGGATAGGGGTAAGGAACCATAGCAGGGGTAGGGAACCGATGGGTAGGGGTAGGGAACCATAGCAGGGGTAGGGAACCGATGGGTAGGGAACCTATGGGTAGGGGTAGGGAACCATAGCAGGGGTAGGGAACCATAGCAGGGGTAGGGAACTGATGGGTAGGGGTAGGGAACCATAGCAGGGGTAGGGAACCGATGGGTAGGGGTAGGGAACCATAGCAGGGGTAGGGAATCTATGGGTAGGGGTAGGGAACCATAGCAGGAGTAGGGAACCTATGGGTAGGGGTAGGGAACCATAGCAGGGGTAGGGAACCTATGGGTAGGGGTAGGGAACCATAGCAGGGGTAGGGAATCTATGGATAGGGGTAGGGAACCATAGCAGGGGTAGGGAACCGATGGGTAGGGGTAGGGAACCATAGCAGGGGTAGGGAACTGATGGGTAGGGGTAGGGAACCATAGCAGGGGTAGGGAACTGATGGGTAGGGGTAGGGAACCATAGCAGGGGTAGAGAACCGATGGGTAGGGGTAGGGAACCATAGCAGGGGTAGGGAATCTATGGGTAGGGGTAGGGAACCATAGCAGGAGTAGGGAACCTATGGGTAGGGGTAGGGAACCATAGCAGGGGTAGGGAACCTATGGGTAGGGGTAGGGAACCATAGCAGGGGTAGGGAACCTATGGGTAGGGGTAGGGAACCATAGCAGGGGTAGGGAACCTATGGGTAGGGGTAGGGAACCATAGCAGGGGTAGGGAACCTATAGCAGGGGTAGGGAACCATAGCAGGGGTAGGGAACCTATGGGTAGGGTAGGGAACCATAGCAGGGGTAGGGAACTGATGGGTAGGGGTAGGGAACCATAGCAGGGGTAGGGAACCTATGGGTAGGGGTAGGGAACCATAGCAGGGGTAGGGAACCGATGGGTAGGGGTAGGGAACCATAGCAGAGGTAGGGAATCTATGGGTAGGGGTAGGGAACCATAGCAGGGGTAGGGAACCGATGGGTAGGGGTAGGGAACCATAGCAGGGGTAGGGAACCTATGGGTAGGGGTAGGGAACCATAGCAGGGGTAGGGAACCGATGGGTAGGGGTAGGGAACCATAGCAGGGGTAAGAATATTTTTCAACATATTGAGCAAAAAGGTCTTTTTTTTTTCTACCAAGAAAAGTGCACTTGTTATTAGTGAGAATATACTTATTTTAAGCTATTTTGGGGTTCATTGAGGTTAGCTAATTTGACTTGTTTTGGAAAGTTTTGACAAGCCGAATTTTCTTGTTCTATTGGCAGATCATTTTGCTTAGTTCAAATAAAATACCCCTCATTTTTTTGTTTTTTTTCCTTGTTTTTGAACACTGCCTTTTTGCAGTGTAACGGTGTGTGTGTGAAAGGACAGACAGATGGTTATATCAAGTCAATGAAACGGGTGCGTTCTGATTATACATGTGAATGGACAGACGCAGGGGCCTCACCTGCCATCATGGAAAGAAAAATAATAATAAAAAAAAATAAAAAAAATTAAATTGTTATATGTATCCAGTGATTATACTATAAAGTTATTTTCCATTCAACTTCACCAGTTTTAGATTATTTTTATTCAAAATCGCTGAATTTTCACATTTGCCGTTCAAATACTGAAAAGAGATGGTGCGGTGATCAGCAGCCAGTTGAGGCACGTCACTCAGTGCCTCAACATGGATTGCGGACTCGGCTAACTGCTGGCCTGCTGTGCAGTGAGACTGTATTGCTATATGAATTATATTATACATTTCCATAGTTTAGTTAGCTGAGGTATATAATGTACAGTGTATTTTGTCAACAACTGTATGTGTGTAACGTATTTCTTGTGCTGAGCGATCATAAAACAGCTGCAAAAGACGCACTGGCTGAGGCTCCAGTATCCCCGCCTCCTGCACCCCCGCCGTAGAATTGTTATATCAACTAAAGCCCACACTTAAACTTTCCACGTGCAAGATTGAATATTTAAAAAAGTTATTTCATAAGAAGCCAAAAAGTGCAAAAACAATAATGTTCCTGTTGGAGGAGTTGTGAATGACTGCAGGGCCACAACATTAGGTACACCTGCAGACTGCAGGTGTATCTAATTCACAACTCCTCCAACACGAACATTATTGTTTTTGCACTTTTTGGCTTCTTATTAAATAACTTTTGTAACCTATTTTCATGGGCTTTCCTCTTTGTGATGTTAAGTTCCTGTTATGCGCTGTTATACAGTAAATGCCTCGAGCTCTTATTTTGAAGGCGCTAAGAGCGGAAGTGATGACATGGGGTGGAGCGGAAGTTTTTGAAAGAAGGTAAATAAAGTGGTCCTCGTGTAAACTGGAGCCTCCGTGTTTGTTATTTTGTAGTTTCATACAGTATAGGCGACATTTATTAACCCTCGGTTACACTTTTTTAAATAGATTCAATCTTGCACGTGGAAAGTTTAAGTGAGGGCTTTAGTTGCGGCGCATGGACTTAATTTATAAGTAAAGGTAAGACCATAATAACGTTTTTTTTATTAAATGTGCTTTTTTGTGTGCTACAGTTTGTATGTGTAAAGTTAAAGTTAAGTTAAAGTAGCAATGATTGTCACACACACACTAGGTGTAATGAAATGTGTCCTCTGCATTTGACCCATCCCCTTGATCACCCCCTGGGAGGTGAGGGGAGCAGTAGGCAGCAGCGGCGCCGCGCCCGAGAATCATTTTTGGTGATTTAACCCCCAATTCCAAGCCTTGATGCTGAGTGCCAAGCAGGGAAGAATGCTGGTATGAGCTTTTAAACATAACCCGTTAACTGCTGCCAATCAAATGGTGAATAAGATACTCTTTAGGGTTCATATGTTTGTAAATCTGACTGTGATGAAGTCAGTGCCTCACCAGCCATCAACCTCACCGCACGTCACTGGACAGACGTATCCGAGAGAAGTTCAATGGTATGAAATCGTAGGTAATACAATACAGTCAATGAAGCATCAATGGAAGAAATCACCAAAAAAAGGCTGCGAGGCCGCGGGGATGGAATCCGCCGTTTTGTCACACTTGTCATCTGCTGCGGCGAGAGGAGGCGAGCGCGTCTTTTTACAGTTCCTCCGCTAAATCTCGACAACTTTTGCCCGAGCGAGCAGATGGGCCGGCTAATTAGCGGCGCCGCTCGACGAAGAGGGAGCGCCTTCCAGACATCTTGACACCTTTTATTAACACGTCATACCTTGGAGTGACGCTTCTTCTTATTCGTCTTCGCTCTTTAGCTAAAAGGCATGCTCGTTTATATAAACACGTGCGTGCAACGAGGGGCGCGATAAAAGTCAGCCTTGCGAAAAGCAAACACCCAGTGTGTATGTTAATATGCACAATTAGCTCAGCGTGTGTGTGTGTGTGTTAGAGATGCGCGGATAGGCAATTTATTTCATCCGCAACCGCGTCAGAAAGTCGTCAACCATCCGCCACCCACCCGATGTAACGTTTGATCAGAACTGCACCCGCCCGCCATCCGCCCGTTGTTATATATCTAATATTAATTTTAAAAAAAAAAAAGGGTGAAAACTACGCGAATTGCACCTTGTGCAGACAAGATTTTTCGATCGGACACGGAGGAATTAGCGATGTAAAAGACCACGTTGGGACAAAAAAACACAAGTCTAATGCCGTTGCTAGCGATACAAGTGGAAAACTTTCAACGTTTTTCGTCGCCCAAACAGATTCTTTGGATGTGATAAATGCCGAAGTTTTATTTACGGAGGCAATAATTGAGCATGGACTTCCAATCAGTTAATAATGTAATGCAACCTTTAAAAATCATTACGCGGTGATCGCGATCCCAAAAATAAACTTTTCTTGCATGATAATGTCCAGAAAAATTCGCTTTATATTACTATAGAGTCCTTTTAACGAATGAGTTTGATGGTTTATCACAAACCTTAAATGAAATTCCATGGCCACCGTCCTGCTCTCTATATCAACCAGGGTGAGCCCCACCCCTTTCGTGAGCTCACTGCGCGCGGAGTGACCCCTGTTACGCGCCCCCGGCAACAGGGGTGGCGGGCAGGTAAGCTGCGCGGGCGGAGCGCGCGAAGTGACCCATGTTACGAGCCCCCGGCCACGGGGGTGGCGGGCAGGTAAGCTGCTTACCTGCTGCGCGTGACGCCGGCCGCGGCGAAAGCGGACGAGGCGGGGTGTCGGTGCGGTGGGCGCGGTAGTGACCCTGGACGTGCGTCGGGCCCTTCTCGCGGATCGCCTCAGCTACGGCTCCCGGTGGGGCCCTCTCGGGGGAAGGGGCCTCGGTCCCGGACCCCGGCGAGGCGTCCCTTCTCTGCTCCGTAAAAGTGTCCATCTCTTTTCTTTTTTTTTCTTCTGTTGTGGCATATGCAGCAGGTGCCTGCTCGTTTTTCGTATGTGGGTAACAACATTTAACTATGTATATATATTTCCGAATTGGTTTAACTGCCACCCGCAAAAAACAAAACAAAAAAAAAAAATCTAATTAATCCGCCCGACCCGACCCGCGAGCGGATAAAATCTTATTTTTTTTAATTTCATCCGCCGATCCGCGGATAATCCGCGGACTCCGCGGTTGTGTCCGCAAACCGCGCATCTCTAGTGTGTGTGTGTGTGTGTGTGTGTGTGTGTGTGTGTGTGTGTGCGTGTGTGTGTGTGTGTTCATGCTATCTGCTGACTGTTCAACACCAAGATGGGTCGGACTGCAGCTCAATCCAGGGCCGGCCCGTGGCATAGGCCGTATAGGCAAATGCTAAGGGCGCCGTCCATCAGGGGGCGCCACGCCAGTGCCACAAATGTCGGAGAAAAAAAAAAAAAAAAGTTGGTACTATTATTTCTAAATACAAAAAATAATCCCACGTTAATTAAAATACAAAGTAAAGCCTATATAATAGAAATATTATTTGTTACAACATTACGCCCCCCCGCCCCCTCCCTTCCCGTATCATGACTCTTTTTGGACGTCACCACATCAAAAAAATCAACACAAGATGTCAAAACGGCCAAAACTTGTCAGGTGCCCAGGGAAGAAAAAAGAGAAAAGAAGAGGAGGAGAAACGAGAAAAAGACAAGAGGTAGCAGGTAGGTAACGTTAGCCTACATGAAATTATTTGTCTGTTACAGAATGTGATAGTAACCTGGCTTTTTAGCATTAAGCTAATGCTACATGATTCGGAAATTGCTAATCAATAAATAGCTAGTTCTGTTTTAACGTCGGGTTAATATTGTGGAGGGGGCTAAATTGTTACGGAAAATAATAATGTAACGTTAGGTAATTACAGTACTCCCACCTTACATTCCTCAGGGACATTTGTATTAGATCTTTTAAGCAGGTGTTTTTTGTTGACATTGTTATTGCCTTCTGGTTAGCTAATGTTTGCCCTGCAGGTAATAGTCACTTTTCCACCCCTTTATATATTAGGTATAGTTGTAAGCCTAGTTGTTAAAGTGCACATCATTAATGTAAATTAAGCAATATGTATGTAAAAAATATTGTATTTCATATATTCATTTTTTATTTTTTGCATTCATTTATTTATTCATATTTTTTTTATCTTGTTAACTATTCTGATTGTTAATTTGCTTTCTTTAAGTAAAAAAAAGGTCAAAGACAAAGCTATTCGGTTTCTTGTGAGTATATACACTTCACTGCCGATGTGGGGGGGGGGCGCCACCTAAAATCTTGCCTAGGGCGCCAGATTGGTTAGGGCCGGGCCTGGCTCAATCGGTGGCATCAAGGCTTCCTGCGGGGCCCCACTTAGAGGCGGTGGCGGCAACCACCCACCCACCCACCCACCCACCACGCATGCAGCAACAACAACAAAAAAAAACGATGAAAAAAAAATTCCATCATTATATCACCAGCATCTTTTTTTTCCCTCTTTTGCCATCCAGCGGGCGCTCATTGCCATGGTGATCCTGGTTAAGAGGCTTAGGCCCATGCTGATGGTTGCTGGGGGACACTCCCATCGCCATGGTAATAGCAGACGGGAGGACGCTCGCATCGCCATGGCGACGATGGCACGAGTCGGCCATGCCAACCAATAAGATGGTGGATAGACGCCACGCTCGGGACGTGACCGGAATGGCCGTGTCTTCTTAGCCTTAGGGCCGCTTTTGATGAAACGTATCTTCCCGCCGCAAGGAGGAGACTTATTTTTGACACTTTGAAGACCAAAAAGGCTGCAGGCTGCAGACAAAAACAATGCGTCTGTTTGGGATGGCTTGTTTTGCCGCATTACACTGCAAGAACTGAAATCTAAGATGAAATATGTCAAATAAGGGTGATATTTGCTTATTTTCTGTCTGATAAGATCATTCTTCTCACTAAGCAGATTTTATGTTGGAGTGTTTTACTTGTTTTAAGTGTTTTGCTCCTAAATGATCTCAGTAAGATATTACAGCTTGTTGCTGAGATTTGATGACCTATATTGAGTAAAACATGCTTGAAACTAGGTAAGGGTTAAGGTTAGGGTTAGGGTTAGGCATAAAGAAAAAGAGTTGGTTAGGGTTGGGTTTGGGGTTGGGGTTAGGGTTAGGGTTCGGGTTAGGGTTAAGGTTAGGGTTAGGGTTAGGCATAAAGAAAAAGAGTTGGTTAGGGTTGGGTTTGGGGTTGGGGTTGGGGTTAGGGTTCGGGTTAGGGTTAAGGTTAGGGTTAGGGTTAGGCATAAAGAAAAAGAGTTGGTTAGGGTTAGGGTTGTGTTTGGGGATGGGGTTGGGGCTAGGGTTAGGTTTAGGATTAGGGTTAGGCATAAAGAAAAATAGTTGGTTAGGGTTAGGGTTAGTTTTGGGGTTAGGGTTAGGCATAAAGAAAACGAGTTGGTTAGGGCTAGGGCTAGGGTTGGGGTTAGGGTTAGGGTTTAGGTTTAGGTTTAGGGTTAGGGTTAGTTTTGAGGTTAGGGTAAGGGGGTTAGGGTTAGGGTTAAGGTTAGGGTTAGGCATAAAGAAAAAGAGTTGGTTAGGGTTGGGTTTGGGTTTGGGGTTAGGGTTAGGCATAAAGAAAAAGAGTTGGTTAGGGTTGGGTTTGGGGTTAGGGTTAGGCATAAAGAAAAAGAGTTGGTTAGGGTTGGGTTTGGGGTTGGGGCTAGGGTTAGGGTTAGGCATAAAGGAAAACAGTTGGTTAGGGTTAGGGTTGGGTTTGGGGTTGGGGTTAGGTTTAGGCATAAAGAACAAGAGTTGGTTAGGGCTCGGGTTGGGGTTAGGGTTAGGGTTTAGGGTTAGTTTTGGGGTTAGGGTTAGGGTTGGGGTTGGGGTTAGGGTTAAGGTTAGGGTTAGGCATAAAGAAAAAGAGTTGGTTAGGGTTGGGTTTGGGGTTAGGGTTAGGGTTTAGGGTTAGTTTTGGGGTTAGGGTTAGGGTTAAGGTTAGGGTTAGGCATAAAGAAAAAGAGTTGGTTAGGGTTGGGTTTGGGGTTAGGGTTAGGGCTAGGGTTAGGGTTAAGGTTAGGGTTAGGGTTAGGGTTAGGCATAAAGAAAATAGTTGGTTAGGGTTAGGGTTGTGTTTGGGGATGGGGTTAGAGTTAGGTTTAGGGTTAGGGTTAGGCATAAAGAAAAATAGTTGGTTAGGGTTAGGGTTAGTTTTGGGGTTAGGGTTAGGCATAAAGAAAACGAGTTGGTTAGGGCTAGGGCTAGGGTTGGGGTTAGGGTTTAGGTTTAGGGTTTGGGTTAGTTTTGAGGTTAGGGTTAGGGTAAGGGGGTTAGGGTTAGGGTTAAGGTTAGGCATAAAGAAAAAGAGTTGCTTAGGGTTGGGTTTGGGGTTGGGGTTAGGGTTAAGGTTAGGGTTAGGGTTAGGCATAAAGAAAAAGAGTTGGTTAGGGTTGGGTTTGGGGTTAGGGTTAGGGTTTAGGGTTAGTTTTGGGGTTAGGGTTGGGGTTGGGGTTAGGGTTAAGGTTAGGGTTAGGCATAAAGAAAAAGAGTTGGTTAGGGTTGGGTTTGGGGTTAGGGTTAGGGCTAGGGTTAGGGTTAGGGTTAAGGTTAGGGTTAGGGTTAGGCATAAAGAAAAAGAGTTGGTTAGGGTTAGGGTTGTGTTTGGGGATGGGGTTAGGTTTAGGGTTAGGGTTAGGCATAAAGAAAAATAGTTGGTTAGGGTTAGGGTTAGTTTTGGGGTTAGGGTTAGGCATAAAGAAAACGAGTTGGCTAGGGCTAGGGTTGGGGTTAGGGTTTAGGGTTAGGGTTAGTTTTGAGGTTAGGGTAAGGGGGTTAGGGTTAAGGTTAGGCATAAAGAAAAAGAGTTGGTTAGGGTTGGGTTTGGGGTTGGGGCTAGGGTTAGGGCTAGGGTTAGGGTTAAGGTTAGGCATAAAGAAAAAGAGTTGGATAGGGTTGGGTTTTGGGTTAGGGTTATGGTTAGGCATAAAGCAAAATAGTTGGTTAGGGTTAGGTTTGCGGTTGGGGTTAGGGTTCGGGTCAGGGTTAGGGTTTAGGGTTAGTTTTGGGGTTAGGGTTGGGGTTGGGGTTGGGGTTAGGGTTAAGGTTAGGGTTAGGCATAAAGAAAAAGAGTTGGTTAGGGTTGGGTTTGGGGTTAGGGTTAGGGTTTAGGGTTAGTTTTGGGGTTAGGGTTGGGGTTGGGTTTGGGGTTAGGGTTAGGCATAAAGAAAAAAGAGTTGGTTAGGGTTGGGTTTGGGGTTAGGTTTAGGGCTAGGGTTAGGGTTAGGGTTAAGGTTAGGGTTAGGGTTAGGCATAAAGAAAAAAGTTGGTTAGGGTTAGGGTTGTGTTTGGGGATGGGGTTAGGGTTAGGCATAAAGAAAAATAGTTGGTTAGGGTTAGGGTTAGTTTTGGGGTTAGGGTTAGGCATAAAGAAAACGAGTTGGTTAGGGCTAGGGTTGGGGTTAGGGTTTAGGTTTAGGGTTAGGGTTAGTTTTGAGGTTAGGGTTAGGGTTAGGGTAAGGGGGTTAGGGTTAGGGTTAAGGTTAGGCATAAAGAAAAAGAGTTGGTTAGGGTTGGGTTTGGGGTTGGGGTTGGGGTTAGGGTTAGGGTTAAGGTTAGGGTTAGGGTTAGGGTTAGGCATAAAGAAAAAGAGTTGGTTAGGGTTAGGGTTGTGTTTGGGTTAGGGTTAGGTTTAGGGTTAGGGTTAGGCATAAAGAAAAATAGTTGGTTAGGGTTAGGGTTAGTTTTGGGGTTAGGGTTAGGCATAAAGAAAACGAGTTGGTTAGGGCTAGGGCTAGGGTTGGGGTTAGGGTTTAGGTTTAGGGTTAGGGTTAGTTTTGAGGTTAGGGTTAGGGTAAGGGGGTTAGGGTTAGGGTTAAGGTTAGGCATAAAGAGAAAGAGTTGGTTAGGGTTGGGTTTGGGGTTGGGGTTGGGGTTAGGGTTCGGGTTAGGGTTAAGGTTAGGGTTAGGGTTAGGCATAAAGAAAAAGAGTTGGTTAGGGTTAGGGTTTTGTTTGGGTTAGGGTTAGGTTTAGGGTTAGGGTTAGGCATAAAGAAAAATAGTTGGTTAGGGTTAGGGTTAGTTTTGGGGTTAGGGTTAGGCATAAAGAAATCGAGTTGGTTAGGGCTAGGGCTAGGGTTAGGGTTAGGGTTTAGGTTTAGGGTTAGGGTTAGGTTTGAGGTTAGGGTAAGGGGGTTAGGGTTAGGGTTAGGCATAAAGAAAAAGAGTTGGTTAGGGTTGGGTTTGGGGTTGGGGCTAGGGTTAGGGCTAGGGTTAGGGTTAGGGTTAGGCATAAAGAAAAAGAGTTGGTTAGGGTTGGGTTTGGGGATGGGGTTGGGGTTAGGGTTAGGTTTAGGGTTAGGGTTAAGGTTAGGGTTAGGGTTAGGCATAAAGAAAAAGCGTTGGTTAGGGTTAGGGTTGTGTTTGGGGATGGGGTTGGGGTTAGGGTTAGGTTTAGGGTTAGGGTTAGGCATAAAGAAAAATAGTTGGTTAGGGTTAGGGTTAGGCATAAAGAAAATGAGTTGGTTAGGGCTAGGGCTAGGGTTGGGGTTAGGGTTTAGGTTTAGGGTTAGGGTTAGTTTTGAGGTTAGGGTTAGGGTAAGGGGGTTAGGGTTAGGCATAAAGAAAAAGAGTTGGTTAGGGTTGGGTTTGGGGTTGGGGCTAGGGTTAGGGCTAGGGTTAAGGTTAGGGTTAGGCATAAAGAAAAAGAGTTGGTTAGGGTTGGGTTTGGGGTTAGGGTTAGGCATAAAGAAAAAGAGTTGGTTAGGGTTAGGGTTGGGTTTGGGGTTGGGGCTAGGGTTAGGGTTAGGCATAAAGAAAAATAGTTGGTTAGGGTTAGGTTTGGGGTTGGGGTTAGGGTTAGGCATAAAGAACAAGAGTTCGTTAGGGCTTGGGTTGGGGTTAGGTTTAGGGTTAGTTTTGGGGTTAGGGTTAGGGTTGGGGTTGGGGTTGGGGTTAGGGTTAAGGTTAGGGTTGGGGTTAGGCATAAAGAAAAAGTGTTGGTTAGGGTTGGGTTTGGGGTTAGGGTTAGGGTTTAGGGATAGTTTTGGGGTTAGGGTTAGGGTTGGGGTTGGGGTTGGGGTTAAGGTTAGGGTTAGGCATAAAGAAAAAGAGTTGGTTAGGGCTTGGGTTGGGGTTAGGGTTAGTTTTGGGGTTAGGGTTAGGGTTGGGGTTGGGGTTGGGGTTGGGGTTAGGGTTAAGGTTAGGGTTGGGGTTAGGCATAAAGAAAAAGTGTTGGTTAGGGTTGGGTTTGGGGTTAGGGTTAGGGTTTAGGGATAGTTTTGGGGTTAGGGTTAGGGTTGGGGTTGGGTTTGGGGTTAGGGTTAGGGCTAGGGTTAGGGTTAAGGTTAGGGTTAGGCATAAAGAAAAAGAGTTGGTTAGGGTTAGGGTTGGGTTTGGGGTTGGGTTAGGGTTAGGCATAAAGAAAAAGAGTTGGTTAGGGTTGGGTTTGGGGTTAGGGTTAGGGTTAAGGTTAGGGTTAGGGTTAGGCATAAAGAAAAAGAGTTGGTTAGGGTTGGGTTTGGGGTTAGGGTTAGGGCTAGGGTTAGGGTTAGGGTTAGGCATAAAGAAAAAGAGTTGGTTAGGGTTGGGTTTGGGGTTGGGTTAGGGTTAAGGTTAGGGTTAGGCATAAAGAAAAATACAAGTGTTGCAAAGCTGTGTCATCAACACTCACAAGAAGAGATAAATGCGTTAAAATGTAATATCGGAAATTATTGGTATCATTTTTTTTATTATCGGTATAGTTTTTTTATTTATTTTTTTATTAAATTAACATAAAAAACAGAAGATACACTTACATTATACATCGACGTCCCACTGGGGTAAGTTTTTCCTTGCCCTTATGTGGGCTCTGTACCGAGGATGTCGTTGTGGCTTGTGCAGCCCTTTGAGACACTTGTGATTTAGGGCTATATAAATAAACATTGATTGATTGATTGAATTAAAGTTAAAGTACCAATGATAGTCACACACACACACTAGGTGTGGCGAAATTATTCTCTGCATTTGACCCATCACCCTTGATCACCCCCTGGGAGGTGAGGGGAGCAGTGAGCAGCAGCGGTGGCCGCGCCCGGGAATCATTTTTGGTGATTTAACCCCCAATTCCAACCCTTGATGCTGAGTGCCAAGCAGGGAGGTAATGGCTCCCATTTTTATAGTCTTTGGTATGACTCGGCCGGGGTTTGAACTCACAGCCTACCCATCTCAGGGCGGACACTCTAACCACTAGGCCACTGAGTAGGTGAGTGCACCAACCCAAAAAAACTCCCTCATTCGCACAAAAGGGTTGTTTCTTTCTGTTATTAATATTGTGGTTCCTACATTATATATCAATATATATCAATACAGTCTGCAAGGGATACAGTCCGTAAGCACACACTGCTGCTCCACTAATAGTACTAACCTTTAACACTTCATTTTACTCATTTTCATTCATTACTAGTTTCTATGTAACTGTAGGATGGAACTAAACAAAAATTGTGGTATGGCAACTGCACTGCAAAAAGTCAGTGCTCAAAAACAAGAAAAAAAAATACAAAAATTTGGGGTATTTTATTTGAACTAAGCAAAATTATCTGCCAATAGAACAAGAAAATTCGGCTTGTCCAGACTTTCCAAAACAAGTCAAATTAGCTAACCTCAATGAATCCAAAAATAGCTTAAAATAAGTATATTTTCACTAATAACAAGTGCACTTTTCTTGGTATAAAAATAGAGACCTTTTTGCTCAATATGTTGAAAAATGTTCTACACCAAAATTAATGTATTTATTATTATTTGTCTACTTCTTCTTCTCCAGATTTTGCCGCTCTTTACCTTCCACATTTTATCACCCGATTCAAACTGTTCCAACTTCAAACTGTTCAGTCTATTCGGGTATCGCAGGCTTTCCCTTGACAAATTCCAAAAATTCCCAGATTTCCCGGTTTTCGGGATCATTTTTCCCATTTAAAACGAATTGGCCATTTTTCAAACTTTCACCATTTCCACATTTTTCAACCTAATCATTCCACCTTCAACACATTCCACCAACCTGGAAAAATTCCACGACTACTCCTCCCACATTTTTCAACCGTTCCACCGTCAAAACATTCCTCTTAATCAGGACAACAAACAAAGTTGATTTTTGAACCGGAAAAATTCACATTTTTTCCGAAATTCCAGGAATTCCCTAATACCATTTCTCAATTGCACTAATTTTCGACCGATTTGAAAAATTTCAACACCAACCATTTCAACTCTTTTTTTTTTTTTTTTACTATTTTCCAAAAAATTCCCGCTTTACCCGAAATTCCCGATTTTTTGGAGGAACTTCCCATTGAAATCAATGGGACATTCTTCAAAGTTCCACAATGCCCACATTTTTCATCTGTTTCAAATTAATAGTGCTTACAAAGTACAAAGAAGAAGAATTATGAGAAATACTTTCAACTAGAGATGTCCGATAATATCGGCCGATAAATGCTTTAAAATTTAATATCGGAAATTATCTGTATCGTTTATTTTTTTATTATCGGTATCGTTTTTTTAATTTTATTTTTATTTTTAAATCAACATAAAAAACACAAGATACACTTACAATTAGTGCACCAACCCAAAAAACCTCCTTCGCCCATTTACACTCATTCACACAAAAGGGTTGTTTCTTTCTGTTATTAATATTGTGGTTCCTACATTATATATCAATATATATCAATACAGTCTGCAAGGGATACAGTCCGTAAGCACACACTGCTGCTCCACTAATAGTACTAACCTTTAACACTTCATTTTACTCATTTTCATTCATTACTAGTTTCTATGTAACTGTTTTTATATTGTTTTACTTTCTTTTTTATGTATTTTAATTTATCTTTTTTTTTTTTTTTTTTTTTTTTTTTTAAAGTACCTTATCTTCACCATACCTGGTTGTCCAAATTAGGCATAATAATGTGTTAATTCCACAACTGTATATATCGGTTGATATCGGTATCGGTAATTAAAGAGTTGGACAATATCGGAATATCGGCAAAAAGCCATTATCGGACATCCCTACTCACAAGTATAAAACTACTTTTTTAAGTAATCATTTCTTACTTCAAGCATGAAAAAAAAAATCATGATGTCGAGCGCATATCGCTATGTCAAGAAAATGGCACGAGCATTTAAGAATATTTTTCAACATATTTGTGCTCCGCCGCTCCCAGTCTGTGGAACGCTCTCCCTGACCACCTGAGGGCACCGCAGACTGTGTCATGTCTGTGTAATCATGTTTTGTTTTAAGTCATGTTTTGTTTAGTTTCTGGCTTTTCACTCCCTTGTCTTGTTTGCATGATTACCCATTAGTTTTCACCTGTTCCACGTTTGGACTCATCGTGCACTCTTGATTGTCACCATAGCAACCCATTAGTTTTCACCTGTCACGTCACGTCTTGAGTCACGCACCTGTTTTCGTTAATCATGTCCATAGTATTTAAGTTCATTCATTTTCTGTTGTTCGTCCTGACGACCTCACACCACATGTATGCTCTGTCCATTTTTTCATGTCCATGTTCACGCTGCTCCTTTTTTGTCCATGCCAAGTAAGTTTTCTTTATTCAAGCCATAGTTTGCAAGTTTTGTTTAATTGTTCATAGTTTATTCTCCGCCACTGTGCGCGCTTTTTGTTTGATCTTTTTTTTTGTATTTATAGTCTTTAAATAAATCATGTACCTTCATTCCCGTCTCGCCCGTGCCAACTTTCCGTTGCATCCCGGAAAAGCAAACTCCCAAGATCAAGTCCTGACAGACTGTGGATGCTTTTAAAAAAGGCTTAAAAACCCTTATTTTAAAAAAAGCCTTTTTTTTTTTTTTTAGATGTATGCATACTAGTTCTAGCTTTTTGGCTGTTCTAGTTTTTATTTGTATGTATTTTGTATTATCTTTTTATTTTATTTTTTTAATACACCGTAGCACTTTGGGGTTGTTTACTCTATGTAAAGTGCTTTTTTACACATAAAATGTATTATTATTATTATTATGCTTAGTGTCCGCCCTGAGATGGGTAGGTTGTGAGTTTAAACCCCGGCCGAGTCATACCAAAGACTATAAAAATGGGACCCTTTACCTCCCTGCTTGGCACTCAGCAACAAGGGTTGGAATTGGGGGTTAAATCACCAAATATGATTCCCGGGCGCGTCCCCCGGTGCTACCCACTGCTCCCCTCACCTCCCAGGGGGTGAACAAGGGGATGGGTCAAATGCAGATTTTACAAATTGCACCACACCTCGTGTGTGTGTGTGACTATCATTGGTACTTTAACTTTTATTTTTCTACCAAGAAAAGTGCACTTGTTATTAGTGAGAATATACTTATTTTAAGCTATTTTTTGGGTTCATTGAGGTTACCTAATTAGGGCCCGCATGGCCCATTCCAAAACTAGACTGCCTGTAACTCCCACTAGGAACATCGGAGAGACATGAAACAAAAACCTTTATGTAGGTCTGACTTAGACCTAGATTTCATAATAGTATATTCTCGGGCAAAAATTAACAGGAAGTTGGCTATTCCCCCTTCAAGACAAAAAAGTACTAAAAACAGTCACTTTTGCCTCTTTGAGCTGTAATTTGACCCCCTTAACACGCTTCAAAACTCACCAAACTGAACGCACACATCAGGACTGGCAAGAATTGCGATCTAATAAAAAAACCTAACCCCAAATTTAAAAATTGCGCTCTAGAGCAATTTTTGAATAAAACGGAGAAAAAACTGCTCCTCGGAAGAAAAAAATGACAAAACTGCCTGTGACTCCCACTGGGAAGGTCGGAGAGACATGAAACAAAAACCTCTATGTAGGTCTCACTTAGACCTACATTTCATTAATTGACAACCCCCAGCAAAAATCAACAGGAAGTTTGCTATTCCCCCTTCAAAACAAATTTTTTGTAAAAACCGGTCACCTTCCTTCAAAAACGAACTCCTCTGAGCGCGTTTGTCGTTTCGCCTTCAAACTAACACAGGAGAGAGATTGAACCCTTGTGATTACAAGGACAGAAAGCTTTTTTTTATAACTGCTCCGGTTTTGATTTTATGACCCTTCAAAGACCCGCTGCGCTGATGCTGCTGCGCTGCTTAAAAGCAGGAAGCACCAACGTGCCCACACAATGCAGACAAGGTAGGTACACTAGACAAAAGTCTTGGGACACTTCAGACTAAAAGTAGACAAAAGTATTGGGACACTTAGGACTACCACTGGACAAAAGTATTGGGACAGTTAGGACTAGCACCTGCCAAATACGCGGGCCCGACCAATGCTGCTTGCAGCTTTAATTTGACTTGTTTTGGAAAGTCTTGACAAGCCGAATTTTCTTGTTCTATTGGCAGATCATTTTGCTTAGTTCAAATAAAATACCCCTCATTTTTGCATTTTTTTTTCTTGTTTTTAAACACTGACTTTTTGCAGTGTATTAGACACTTCTCGCTGTCCAAACAGACATGACCTCATTCGGCTTGTTACCATGACAACAGCTTGTCAACCCATATTGTTTGGCCTAAAATAGCCTCATTTGCAAGTACAGTCATGGTCAAGATGATCTTTAAATCATCTTGTGTGCAGTTTCCTGATGATTTTAACAGTTTTTTTCCTACTATTTCATGTAAATGTGTGTTCTTTTTGCACAATTTTCTTTAGATAATTCATGTTACCTTGGATTATGGATGTTTTCCAGACCCTAAACGTTTTATTTCTTAGTTTCTCTTTTGAGATCTTGTTGCTGGACTCTCTGTTTGCTTTGCTTTCATCGTACAAAGTAGGGCAAAATAGTCAATTAGTTGACGATTATCTTAACGATTAGTGGACTGATCGGATAATAAAGTGTACACATTTAATGTCTCCAATTTTTCCATCGCCTTCTAAATATATATATTCAGTTGAATATGCTACAAAGAGAACATATTTGATGTTCAAACTCATAAACTCCCTCTAAGGTGCGCGCCTGTGCAATTGCGCACTGCTAAAGCGTCCTCTGCGCACGGCAAATCTATGCCACGCACAAAATCCAAAAAAAATAAGCGCATGACAATTTGACACGACAGAGAAAACAGTTTTCGTCATCATTGTTCAAATATTGTAACGTCTGTCAAGACGCTTTGAGGACATGAATTCCATCCATCACTTTACTGAGCAAAACTCTTTGTCGGCCATAAACACATCACCAAAACATTAGTAAAAAAAAATGATATCTAGCAAAAGTGGTCATTTTCTGCAGTCCAAACCAGACCAAAAGCAACTTTGTTATATCAACAGCAGCCGCTCGCTCTTTCTCACTTGCGCCAACACATGCGCATATGGCACTTAGCCAGTGATGCGTTTACAGACACACAAAAAGTCGGGACAACTCCAACACCACACATAAATTGACATTCCAGGTCGTTACACTATGATTTACCAATCAAATGTGTGCTTATTCTAGTGACTCTTAATTTATAAATATTAATCATGAAATGCTGCTAGTATATTAAATAAATACTAATAAAAATATATTTTTTACAATGTACAGATGATCCCCTGCTTACATCTCATTGTGCAACATGTGAATGTTGTAATATGGGAATTAAATGCAATGTCTGAAAGGGGTACAAATTATCTCCAAAGCAGGACCTCCACCCGGACAAACAATACAAGTACCGTATTTTCCGCACCATAAGGCGCCCTGGGTTATAAGCCGCGCCTTCAATGAATGGCATATTTCAAAACTTTGTCCACCTATAAGCCGCCCCGTGTTATAAGCCGCATCTAACTGCGCTAAAGGAATGTCAAAAAAACAGTCAGATAGGTCAGTCAAACTTTAATAATATATTAAAAACCAGCGTTCTAACAACTCTGTTCACTCCCAAAATGTACGCAAATGTGCAATCACAAACATACGTATATCAACATGGACAGAGCTGCGTGAAAAAAGCCACCCGGCCTCTTCGCGTAAACTTAAACTTACCTTAACCACTCGCTCATCTTTTCTTCATCCATCCCTTCGAGTTAGCTTTTATGATGACGCCGGCTGGAAAGGTCTCTTTTGGCAAGGTCTTCCTTTTGAATATCACCATGGGTGGAAGTTTCTGGCCATTAGCATGGCAAGCTAGAACCACAGTGAAGGATGACTTCTCATTCCCTGTGGTGCGAATATTCACCGTACGTGCTCCCGTTGTATCCACAGTGCGGTTCACAGGAATATCAGTTGCTGTGAAATAGTAATCCGTGTGCGGATGGAGAGATTGCGTCTTTTCATGAACCGGATCCCGGTCGCTTAGTAGGAGCCATTTTGTGGTCTTTACAGATGTAAACACACAAAGGAAATGAAACGTGCGGTGATATCCGCGCGCTTTTTCTTCTTCTACGCGGGCGGGTGGTTGCTTACAGTAGAAGAAGAAGCGCTTCCTGTTCTATGGGGGCGGGTGCTTACCTTGGCGGTTGCTTGCGTAGAAGAAGAAGCGCTTCCTGTTCTACCGGGAAAAAAGATGGCGGCTGTTTACCGAAGTTGCGAGACCGAAACTTTATGAAAATGAATCTTAATATTTATCCATATATAAAGCGCACCGGGTTATAAGGCGCACTGTCAGCTTTTGAGAAAATTTGTGGTTTTTAGGTGCGCCTTATAGTGCGGAAAATACGGTACACAGTTCATGAAAAACAATATTTGTTGTTATTGTCATTATAAGTGGGCCTAAACACTTATATTAGAAATGGAAATGACTGCTGTCATTTGATTCTAATAATAAGAGGATGTTGTCTGTCTATCTGTGTTGGCACTGCGATGAGGTGGGGACTTGTCCAGGGTGTACCCCGCCTGCCGCCCGAATGCAGCTGAGATAGGCTCCAGCGACCCCGAAAGGGACAAGCGGTAGAAAATGGATGGTTGGATGGCTACACTCAATGCTCAGGGACTTTTTGCCTTTGCTCACACATGAACAATAAGAGGGAACATTGATTGCAGCCCTAATATAATACAAAGTACAATCTATTGTTCCCATTAGTAATCACATGACAGCATGTGATTGCATTTCATCCTCGTCCATCTTCTTCAGGGATGTGAGCACCTTTTGAGGAGGAAAAACGAGGAAAGCTCTCTGCACAAAGTGCTGCTAAGCAATTACCTGCAAATGGGAGCATGTGTACATTATATTTCACCTTTAGGTGTATTCTCATCTGACAAACTCTTTTGGCAGTTGTTTTGAGACTTACATGTTTTGGTTTTTTTAGTCAATATTATACATTCAAAATGTGATGTAAAATGACAAAACACTCATGAAAAAACAAAAAATGCTTCCCATTTGACAACTCTATCCTGTCAGCCTAACGTCTCGGGTAATGTACCGTATTTTCCGCACTATAAGGCGCAGCGGATTATAAGGCGCGCCTTCTACGGTAAGCAGCCGCCGACTTCTGTTTCTCCCGTAGAAGAAGAAACGCGCTTCTTCTACGGGAGAAAAGACAGACATGTTTACGTTACCTGTGTGTTTGAATGGAGAGTCAGATGTCTGCTTATGCTACATCGGTATGTGAATGGACAGACATGTTTATGTTACATATGTTTGAATGAAGAGGCAGATGTGCTTGTTACGTGAGTATGTGAATGGACAGACATGTTTACGTTACCTGTGTGTTTGAATGGAGAGGCAGATGTCTGTCTATATTACGTGGGTATGTGAATGGACAGACATGTTTACGTTACACGTGTGTTTGAGTGGATGTCTGATAGACATGTTTACATTACACATGTTTAAATGAAGAGAGATGTTTGTTATGTAGGTATGTGAATGGACAGACATGTTTACATTACACATGTTTAAATGAAGAGAGATGTTTGTTATGTAGGTATGTGAATGGACAGACATGTTTACATTACACATGTTTAAATGAAGAGAGATGTTTGTTATGTAGGTATGTGAATGGACAGACATGTTTACTTTACACGTGTGTTTAAATGAAGAGACAGATGTTTGTTACGTGGGTATGTGAAAGTATAGACATGTTTACGTTACCTGTGTGTTTGAATGAAGAGACAGATGTTTGTGACATGGGAATGTGAATGGACAGACATGTTTACATTACATGTGTGTTTAAATGAAGAGACAGATGTTTGTTACGTGGGTATGTGAATGGACAGACCTGTTTACATTACATGTGTGTTTGAATGGAGAGACAGAGGTTTGTTACGTGGGTATGTGAATGGACAGACATGTGTACGTTACCTGTGTGTTTGAATGGAGAGGCAGTTGTCTGTCTGTTACGTCAGTATGTGAATGGACAGACATGTTTACATTACATATGTGTTTGAATGAAGAGACGGATGTTTGTTACATGGGTATGTGAATGGACAGACATGTTTACATTACACGTGTGTTTGAATGGATGTCTGACAGACATGTTTACGTTACACATGTGTTTAAATGAAGAGACAGATGTTTGTTACGTGGGTATGTGAAAGTACAGACATGTTTACGTTACATGTGTGTTTGAATGAAGAGACAGGTGTTTGTTACATGGGTATGTGAATGGACAGACATGTTTACGTTACACATGTGTTTAAATGAAGAGACAGATGTTTGTTACATGGGTATGTGAATGGACAGACATGTTTACATCACATGTGTGTTTGAATGAAGAGACAGAGGTTTGTTACGTGGGTATGTGAATGGACAGACATGTTTACATTACACGTGTGTTTGAATGGATGTCTGACAGACAAGTTTACGTTACACATGTGTTTAAATGAAGAGACAGATGTTTGTTATGTGGGTATGTGAATAGACAGACATGTTTACGTTACACGTGTGTTTAAATGAAGAGACAGATGTTTGTTACATGTGTCTGTGAATGGACAGACATGTTTACATTACACGTGTGTTTGAATGGATGTCTGACAGACATGTTCACGTTACACGTGTGTTTAAATGAAGAGACAGATGTTTGTTACGTGGGTATGTGAATGGACAGACATGTTTACGTTACACATGTGTTTAAATGAAGAGACAGATGTTTGTTACATGGGTATGTGAATGGACAGACATGTTTACATCACATGTGTGTTTGAATGAAGAGACAGAGGTTTGTTACGTGGGTATGTGAATGGACAGACATGTTTACATTACACGTGTGTTTGAATGGATGTCTGACAGACAAGTTTACGTTACACGTGTGTTTAAATGAAGAGACAGATGTTTGTTATGTGGGTATGTGAATAGACAGACATGTTTACGTTACACGTGTGTTTAAATGAAGAGACAGATGTTTGTTACATGTGTCTGTGAATGGACAGACATGTTTACATTACACGTGTGTTTGAATGGATGTCTGACAGACATGTTCACGTTACACGTGTGTTTAAATGAAGAGACAGATGTTTGTTACGTGGGTATGTGAATGGACAGACATGTTTACGTTACACATGTGTTTAAATGAAGAGACAGATGTTTGTTACATGGGTATGTGAATGGACAGACATGTTTACATCACATGTGTGTTTGAATGAAGAGACAGAGGTTTGTTACGTGGGTATGTGAATGGACAGACATGTTTACATTACACGTGTGTTTGAATGGATGTCTGACAGACAAGTTTACGTTACACGTGTGTTTAAATGAAGAGACAGATGTTTGTTATGTGGGTATGTGAATAGACAGACATGTTTACGTTACACGTGTGTTTAAATGAAGAGACAGATGTTTGTTACATGTGTCTGTGAATGGACAGACATGTTTACATTACACGTGTGTTTGAATGGATGTCTGACAGACATGTTCACGTTACACGTGTGTTTAAATGAAGAGACAGATGTTTGTTACGTGGGTATGTGAATGGACAGACATGTTTACTTTACACGTGTGTTTAAATGAAGAGACAGATGTTTGTTACGTGGGTATGTGAATGGACAGACATGTTTACGTTACACGTGTGTTTAAATGAAGAGACAGATGTTTGTTACGTGGGTATGTGAATGGACAAACATGTTTACGTTACATGTGTGTTTAAATGAAGAGACAGATGTTTGTTACGTGGGTATGTGAATGGACAAACATGTTTACGTTACATGTGTGTTTGAATGAAGAGACAGGTTTGTTACATGGGTATGTGAATGGGCAGACATGTTTACATCACACGTGTGTTTGAATGAAGAGACAGGTTTGTTACATGGGTATGTGAATGGGCAGACATGTTTACATCACACGTGTGTTTAAATGAAGAGACAGGTTTGTTACATGGGTATGTGAATGGGCAGACATGTTTACATCACATGTGTGTTTGAATGAAGAGACAGAGGTTTGTTACGTGGGTATGTGAAAGTACAGACATGTTTACGTTACCTTTGTGTTTGAATGGAGAGTCAGATGTCTGTTTATGCTACATCGGTATGTGAATGGACAAACATGTTTATGTTACATGTGTTTGAATGAAGAGGCAGATGTTTATGTTACATGGGTATGTGAAAGTACAGACATGTTTACGTTACCTGTGTGTTTGAATGGAGAGGCAGATGTCTGTCCATGTTATGTCGGCATGTGAATGGACAGACATGTTTACGTTACACGTGTGTTTGAATGGATGTCTGACAGACATGTTTACGTGAAGAGGCAGATGTTTGTTACGTGGGTATGTGAATGGACAGACATGTTTACGTTACATGTGTTTTTGAATGGATGTCTGACAGACATGTTTACGTTACACGTGTTTAAATGAAGAGGCAGATGTTTGTTACGTGGGTATGTGAATGGACAGACATGTTTACATTACATGTGTGTTTGAATGAAGAGACAGGTTTGTTACGTGGGTATGTGAATGGACAGACATGTTTACAATACATGTGGGTTTGAATGAAGAGACAGATGTCTATGATACGTGGGTATGTGAATGGACAGACATGTTTACGTTACACGTGTGTTTAAATGAAGAGACAGATGTTTGTTACGTGGGTATGTGAATGGACAGACATGTTTACATTACATGTGTGTTTGAATAAAGAGGCAGATGTTTATGTTACGTGGGTATGTGAAAGTACAGACATGTTTACGTTACCTTTGTGTTTGAATGGAGAGTCAGATGTTGGTTTATGCTACATCGGTATGTGAATGGACAGACATATTTATGTTACATGTGTTTGAATGAAGAGGCAGATGTTTATGTTACGTGGGTATGTGAATGGACAGACATGTTTACGTTACCTGTGTGTTTGAATGGAGAGGCAGATGTCTGTCTGTGTTACGTCGGTATGTGAATGGACGGACATGTCTACGTTACACGTGTGTTTGAATGGATAAGAGGCAGAGGTTTGTTACGTGGGTATGTGAAAGTACAGACATGTTTACGTTACCTGTGTGTTTGAATGGAGAGGCAGATGTCTGTCTATGTTACGTCGGTATGTGAATGGACAGACAAGTTTACGTTACATGTGTGTTTGAATGGATGTCTGACAGACATGTTTATGTTACATGTGTGTTTAAATGAAGAGGCAGATGTTTGCTACGTGGGTATGTGAATGGACAGACATGTTTACGATACTCGTGTGTTTAAATGAAGAGACAGGTGTTTGTTACGTGGGTATGTGAATGGACAGACATGTTTACATTACCTGTGTGTTTGAATGGAGAGGCAGATGTCTGTCTATGTTACGTCGGTATGTGAATGGACAGACATGTTTACGTTACACGTGTTTAAATGAAGAGACAGATGTTTGTTACGTGGGTATGTGAATGGACAGACATGTTTACGTTACACGTGTGTTTAAATGAAGAGACAGATGTTTGTTACGTGGGTATGTGAATGGACAGACATGTTTATATTACACATGTGTTTAAATGAAGAGACAGAGGTTTGTTACGTGGGTATGTGAATGGACATACATGTTTACGTTACATGTGTGTTTGAATGAAGAGACAGAGGTTTGTTACGTGGGTATGTGAATGGACATACATGTTTACATTACATGTGTGTTTGAATGAAGAGACAGATGTTTGTTACATGGGTATGTGAATGGACAGACATGTTTACATTACACGTGTGTTTGAATGGATGTCTGACAGACATGTTTACGTTACACGTGTGTTTAAATGAAGAGACAGGTGTTTGTTACGTGGGTATGTGAATGGACAGACATGTTTACATTACCTGTGTGTTTGAATGGAGAGGCAGATGTCTGTCTATGTTACGTCGGTATGTGAATGGACAGACATGTTTACGTTACACGTGTTTAAATGAAGAGACAGATGTTTGTTACGTGGGTATGTGAATGGACATACATGTTTACGTTACATGTGTGTTTGAATGAAGAGACAGAGGTTTGTTACGTGGGTATGTGAATGGACATACATGTTTACATTACATGTGTGTTTGAATGAAGAGACAGATGTTTGTTACATGGGTATGTGAATGGACAGACATGTTTACATTACACGTGTGTTTGAATGGATGTCTGACAGACATGTTTACGTTACACGTGTGTTTAAATGAAGAGACAGGTGTTTGTTACGTGGGTATGTGAATGGACAGACATGTTTACATTACCTGTGTGTTTGAATGGAGAGGCAGATGTCTGTCTATTATACGTCGGTATGTGAATGGACAGACATGTTTACGTTACACGTGTTTAAATGAAGAGACAGATGTTTGTTACGTGGGTATGTGAATGGACAGACATGTTTACGTTACCTGTGTGTTTGAATGGAGAGACAGATGTCTATGTTACGTGGGTATGTGAATGGACTAACCGGTAAGTAGTTGAAAGCCTTCTTGATACAACCAGTATTAGAGGATCTGTGATGCAGTCATCATAAGAGTCTGTGGTGCTGCCAGGATGCCCCCCTCACCCCCAATCAGAGCTGTGGTTACCAGCGCCCCGTCAACAGAGTCAACAAGTCACGGGTAGTGTGAAACCGCCCGCCATCATCCACGTAAGATTCCAGAAAGCGTGCGAGTGGAAACATTGGGTGTAGAAGGTAGAAGAGCGAAGAGATGGTAGTGCAAAGAACGGACAGACCGCTGTTTGACAAATATTGTGAGACGTGCAAAGAAGGCTTGCTGCTGTTTTCTTTGCTGACATCAACATAAATTTTCCTGGCGCGGCTTCTCCTCGCCCAGCGTGGGTCCCGCGTTGGGAAACCGGAGAGGAAATTCTCGGAGCCGCGAGGGAGCCGAATCAAAGAGCCGGAGCTCCAAGACCTCTGGCACACTGAACTTGGTGGTGACCCCGCCTCACCCTCAACAATCTCTCTGGCAAACAAGAGTGAAAGCTCCACGTTCAAACAGCCTCTCACAGAGATCAATTCACCACAAAAGAAGCAGGAAGCCCGTCTGCTGCACACCACTACACCACCGCTTGGCGTGATTGCGCAACACGCACGATCTGCTTCCATTGACTAAAGCTTCCAATTTGTGTAAAAACAATGAAATAGACGCATTCTACAAACAGTTTTTGATGCCAACAGCTGGGACACGGTACCAAAAGGGTGGGCTACAAAAAATAAGACAACAATATTCCACAAAAGTATATTAACAATTAGAAAGTACTGTATTTTTCAGAGTATAAGGCGCTCCGGAGTATAAGTCGCACCGGCCGAAAATGCATAATAAAGAAAGAAATAATCATATATAAGTCGCACTTTTTGGGGAAATTTATTTTATTAAATCCAACAGCAAGAATAGACATTTGAAAGGCAATTTAAAATAAATAACAGGCTGAATAAGTGTACGTTATATGAGGCATAAATAAGCAACTGGTATGTTAACGTAACATATTATGGTAAGAGTCATTCAAATAACTATAACATATAGAACATGCTATACGTTTACCAAACAATCTGTCACTCCTAATCGCTAAATCCCATGAAATCTTATACGTTTAGTCCAGGGGTGCTCACACTTTTTCTGCAGGCGAGCTACTTTTCAATTGATCAAGTCGTGGGGATCTACCTCGTTCATATATATAATTTATGTTTACTTATTTATGAAATATATGTTTTTGTTAACAAGTTAAAGGTGTTTAATGATAATGCAATCATGTTTAACACATATAGTTAACATTGTTAATACATTAAAGGTGTTTAATGATAATACAAGAATGTTTAATACATATAGTTAATATTGTTAACAAGTTAAAGGTGTTTAAAGATAATGCAAGCATGTTTAACACATATAGTTAATATTGTTAATAAATTAAAGGTGGTTAAAAATAATACAAGCATGTTTAACACAAATGGATAATATTGTTAACAACTTAAAAGTGGTTAAAGATAAAACAAGCATGTTTAACACATATAGTTAATATTGTTAATAAGTTAAAGGTGTTTAAAGATAATACAAGCATGTTTAACACATATAGTTAATATTGTTAACAACTTAAAGGTGTTTAAAGATAATACAAGCATGTTTAAAACACATAGTTAATATTGTTAACAAGTTAAAGGTGTTTAAAGATAATACAAGCATGTTTAACACATATAGTTAATATTGTTAATAAGTTAAAGGTGGTTAAAGATAAAACAAGCATGTTTAACACATATAGTTAATATTGTTAATAAGTTAAAGGTGGTTAAAGATAATACAAGCATGTTTAACACATATAGATTCCTTTCTTTCATGAAGACAAGAATATAAGTTGGTGTATTACCTGATTGTGATGACTTGCATTGATTGGAATCAGACAGTGGTGATGATAACGTCCGCATTTTCGAATGGAGGAGAAAAAAAGTCCTCCTTTCTGTCCAATACCACATGAAAGTGGTTGGTTTTTGGCATCTTATTTGTCCAGCTTCCGTACTCCTTTGTATACATTTTACAAGAAATACATTGTCGGCAAACTCCGTAGCTTGCTAGCTTGTGCACGCCAGCTTTCTGAGACTCTTGTTTTGGTAGCGCAACTATGCAACTTTGCAGTCGGTCTTTGGAGTTTTGACGACAGGTACGGCGCCAGAGTCTGTTGAAATAAAGTGTTTCTCGCCTTCCAGTCTGTAATTTTCATGAGCTGGCAGCGTCATCTCAGAAGACCCTCGGGTGCCGTGAATGTCAATCAAGTGACGAAAGTGACGTCATAGTGAAGATTTATGATCGCTCATTTTTAGGACTATTTTTTTAATGCCTGGCTGGTGATCGACTGACACACCCTCCGAGATCGACCGGTAGATCGCGATCGACGTAATGAGCACCCCTGGTCTAGTCTCTTACGTGAATGAGATCAATAATATTATAATGTGTTAATCATTTCACACATAAGTCGCTCCTGAGTATAAGTCGCACCCCCGGCCAAACTATGAAAAAAACTGTGACTTGTAGTCCGAAAAATTCGGTATATCATTATTTATTATCTATGTCACAAATGTCTCAAAGGGCTGCACAAGCCACGACGACATCCTTGGCTCAGATCCCACACATAAGACTTATAGCTTCGATTAAACGCAACACCTTTACAAGTATGTTACCTAATTCTCAACACTAACATAAGCACCAACGCTTTGGCTAACAGAACACACGAATTGGCCAGGCTGCACTGCAAAAAGTCAGAAATAAAAATACAAAAATGAGGGGTATTTTATTTGAACTAAGCAAAATTATCTGCCAACAGAACAAGAAAATTTGGCTTGTCAAGACTTTCCAAAACAAGTAAAATTAGCTAACCTCAATGAACCCCAAAATAGCTTAAAATAAGTATATTCTCACTAATAACAAGTGCACTTTTCTTGGTAGAAAAAAAAAAAATGTTGAAAATATTCTTCAATGAAGTAAATGCTAGTGCCATTATCTTGACATAATGATATTACATTTCTTGAAAGCAGCAAACTTATACTAAAAACTAATTTATTGTTCTTAATGGAAAGGCAACAAGGCAAGCGCTTGTTACTCTCGGGGTCTCCTAGCCGCTCAGGCAAATCATATTGTCTAAAAATGCATTTTTCCATGGATAACATGACATCATCGCGCCAAGTGCGTGCTCTTTCAGTCAATTTGTGCACATATATAAAAAAAAAGTCCATTTGGCTGTCATCTGTTTTAATTATGAGACACAATTGTGTCAAAATGATTTTTTTTTTTTTCATGCTTGAAATAAGAAATGATGACTTTAAAAAAGTAGTTTTATACTTGTGAGTGTTGATGACACAGCTTTGCAACACTTGATATTACCCTAACCCTAACCCCAACCCTAGCCCTAACCAACTCTTTTTCTTTATGCCTAACCCTAAACCTAACCCTAACCCCAACCCCAACCCCAAACCCAACCCTAACCCACTCTTTTTCTTTATGCCTAACCCTAACCTTAACCCGAACCCGAACCCTAACCCTAACCAACTCTTTTTCTTTATGCCTAACCCTAACCCTAACCCCAACTCTAAACCCAACCCTAACCAACTATTTTTCTTTATGCCTAACCCTAACCTTAACCCTAACCCTAACCCCAACCCCAAACCCAACCCGAAACAACTCTTTTTCTTTATGCCTAACCCTAACCTTAACCCTAACCCTAACCCTAGCCCTAACCCTAACCCCAAACCCAACCCTTACCAACTCTTTTTCTTTATGCCTAACCCTAACCCTAACCCCAACACCAAACCCAACCCTAACCAACTCTTTTTCTTTATGCGTAACCCTAACCCTAACCTTAACCCTAACCCTAACCTCAAAACTAACCCTAACCCTAAACCCTAACCCTAACCCCAACCCTAGCCCTAAACAACTCGTTTTCTTTATGCCTAACCCTAACCCTAACCACAAAACTAACCCTAACCAACTCTTTTTCTTTATGCCTAACCCTAACCCTAACCTTAACCCTAACCCTAAGCTCAAAACTAACCCTAACCCTAAACCCTAACCCTAACCCCAACCCTAACCCTAACCAACTCGTTTTCTTTATGCCTAACCCTAACCCTAACCACAAAACTAACCCTAACCAACTCTTTTTCTTTATGCCTAACCCTAACCCTAACCTTAACCCTAACCCTAAACTCAAAACTAACCCTAACCCTAAACCCTAACCCTAACCCCAACCCTAGCCCTAAACAACTCGTTTTCTTTATGCCTAACCCTAACTCTAACCACAAAACTAACCCTAACCAACTCTTTTTCTTTATGCCTAACCCTAACCCTAACCTTAACCCTAACCCTAAGCTCAAAACTAACCCTAACCCTAAACCCTAACCCTAACCCCAACCCTAGCCCTAACCAACTCGTTTTCTTTATGCCTAACCCTAACCCTAACCCCAAAACTAACCCTAACCAACTATTTTTCTTTATGCCTAACCCCATCCCCAAACACAACCCTAACCAACTCTTTTTCTTTATGCCTAACCCTAACCCCAACCCCAACCCTAACCAACTCTTTTCTTTATGCCTAACCCTAACCTTAACCCTAACCTAGTTAGTCATGGGTATGTGAATGGACAGACATGTTTACGTTACCTGTGTGTTATTTGGCTTGTCAAGACTTTCCAAAACAAGTAAAATTAGCTAACTTCAATGAACCCAAAAATAGCTTAAAATAAGTATATTCTCATTAATTACAAGTGCACTTTTCTTGGTAGAAAAAAAAAGGGACCTTTTTGCTCAATATGTTGAAAAATATTCTTAAATGAAGTAAATGCTAGTGCCATTATCTTGACATAATGATATTACATTTCTTGAAACCAGCAAACTTATACTAAAAACTAATTTATTGTTCTTAATGGAAAGGCAACAAGGCAAGCGCTTGTTACTCTCGGGGTCTCCTAGCCGCTCAGGCAAATCATATTGTCTAAAAATGCATTTTTCCATGGATAACATGACATCATCGCGCCAAGTGCGTGCTCTTTCAGTCAATTAGTGCACATATATAATAAAAAATGTATTGTAATTTTGAAGAATTTACCTGAATGTGCATGAACTATTTCTGTTCAAAATAGTTAGAAATGTTAAATGTTTAAATATTAACTGTCAGTTTACTGTACTGTGCCAACTGTACTACTATATGAGTACCTATTTTCTATTGTTTCATTGGAAATAAAACAGCAAAGTCCATTTGGCTGTCATCTGTTTTAATTATGAGACACAATTGTGTCAAAGTCATGACTTTTTTTTTCATGCTTGAAATAAGAAATGATGACTTTAAAAAAGTAGTTTTATACTTGTGAGTGTTGATGACACAGCTTTGCAACACTTGATATTACCCTAACCCTAACCCCAACCCTAACCCTAACCAACTATTTTTCTTTATGCCTAACCCTAACCTTAACCCTAACCCCAACCCCAACCCTAACCAACCCTGTTTCTTTATGCCTAACCCTAACCCTAACCCTAACCCCAAACCCAACCCTAACCAACTATTTTCCTTTATGCCTAACCCTAACCCTAACCTTAACCCTAGCCCCAACCCCAACCCCAACCCTAACCCTAAACCCTAACCCTAACCCCAACCCGAGCCCTAACCCTAACCAATTCTTGTGCTTTATGCCTAATCCTAACCCTAAACCTAACCCTAACCCCAACCCCAAACCCAACCCTAACCCTAACCAACTTTTTTTCTTTATGCCTAACCCTAACCCTAACCCCAAACCCAACCCTAACCAACTCTTTTTCTTCATGCCTAACCTTAACCCTAACCCTAACCCTAGCCCTAACCCTAACCCCAACACCAAACCCAACCAACTCTTTTTCTTTATGCCTAACCCTAACCTTAACCCTAACCCGAACCCTAACCCCAACCCCAAACCCAACCCTAACCCTAACCAACTCTTTTTCTTTATGCCTAACCCTAACCCCAAACCCAACCCTAACCAACTCTTTTTCTTTATGCCTAACCCTAACCCCAACTCCAAACCCAACCCTAACCAACTATTTTTCTTTATGCCTAACCCTAACCCTAACCAACTATTTTTCTTTATGCCTAACCCTAACCTGAACCCTAACCCCAACTCCAAACCCAACCCTAATTTTTCTTTATGCTTAACCCTAACCCTAACCCTAACCCTAGCCCTAACCCTAACCCCAAACCCAACCCTAACCAACTCTTTTTCTTTATGCCTAACCCTAACCTTAACCCTAACCCCAACCCTAACCCTAACCCTAACCAACTCTTGTTCTTTAACCCTAACCCTAACCCTAACCCAACCCTAACCCTAACCCCAACCCGAGCCCTAACCCTAACCAACTCTTGTTCTTTATGCCTAACCCTAAACCTAACCCTAACCCCAACCCCAACCCTAACCCTAACCAACTCTTTTTCTTTATGCCTAACCCTAACCCCAACTCCAAACCCAACCCTAACCAACCCTTTTTCTTTATGCCTAACCCTAACCCCAACCCTAACCCCAAACCCAACCCTAACCAACTATTTTCCTTTATGCCTAACCCTAACCCTAACCTTAACCCTAGCCCCAACCCCAACCCCAACCCTAACCCTAACCCCAACCCGAGCCCTAACCCTAACCAATTCTTGTGCTTTATGCCTAATCCTAACCCTAAACCTAACCCTAACCCCAACCCCAAACCCAACCCTAACCCTAACCAACTTTTTTCTTTATGCCTAACCCTAACCCTAACCCCAAACCCAACCCTAACCAACTCTTTTTCTTCATGCCTAACCTTAACCCTAACCCTAACCCTAGCCCTAACCCTAACCCCAACACCAAACCCAACCCTAACCAACTCTTTTTCTTTATGCCTAACCCTAACCTTAACCCTAACCCGAACCCTAACCCCAACCCCAAACCCAACCCTAACCCTAACCCTAACCAACTCTTTTTCTTTATGCCTAACCCTAACCCCAAACCCAACCCTAACCAACTCTTTTTCTTTATGCCTAACCCTAACCCCAACTCCAAACCCAACCCTAACCAACTATTTTTCTTTATGCCTAACCCTAACCTTAACCCTAACCTTAACCCTAACCCCAACCCCAACCCTAACCAACCCTGTTTCTTTATGCCTAACCCTAACCCTAACCCTAACCCCAAACCCAACCCTAACCAACTATTTTCCTTTATGCCTAACCCTAACCCTAACCTTAACCCTAGCCCCAACCCCAACCCCAACCCTAACCCTAAACCCTAACCCTAACCCCAACCCGAGCCCTAACCCTAACCAATTCTTGTGCTTTATGCCTAATCCTAACCCTAAACCTAACCCTAACCCCAACCCCAAACCCAACCCTAACCCTAACCAACTTTTTTTCTTTATGCCTAACCCTAACCCTAACCCCAAACCCAACCCTAACCAACTCTTTTTCTTCATGCCTAACCTTAACCCTAACCCTAACCCTAGCCCTAACCCTAACCCCAACACCAAACCCAACCCTAACCAACTCTTTTTCTTTATGCCTAACCCTAACCTTAACCCTAACCCGAACCCTAACCCCAACCCCAACCCCAACCCTAACCCTAACCCTAACCCTAACCAACTCTTTTTCTTTATGCCTAACCCTAACCCCAAACCCAACCCTAACCAACTCTTTTTCTTTATGCCTAACCCTAACCCCAACTCCAAACCCAACCCTAGCCAACTATTTTTCTTTATGCCTAACCCTAACCCTAACCCTAACCCTAACCAACTATTTTTCTTTATGCCTAACCCTAACCTTAACCCTAACCCTAACCCCAACCCCAAACCCAACCCTAATTTTTCTTTATGCCTAACCCTAACCTTAACCCTAACCCTAGCCCTAACCCTAACCCAACCCTAACCAACTCTTTTCTTTATGCCTAACCCTAACCTTAACCCTAACCCTAACCAACTCTTGTTCTTTAACCCTAACCCTAACCCTAACCCAACCCTAACCCCTAACCCTAACCCCAACCCGAGCCCTAACCCTAACCAACTCTTGTTCTTTATGCCTAACCCTAACCCTAAACCTAACCCTAACCCTAACCCCAACCCTAACCCTAAACAACTCTTTTTCTTTATGCCTAACCCTAACCCCAACTCCAAACCCAACCCTAACCAACTCTTTTTCTTTATGCCTAACCCTAACCCTAACCCTAACCCCAAACCCAACCCTAACCAACTATTTTCCTTTATGCCTAACCTTAACCCTAGCCCCAACCCCAACCCTAACCCCTAACCCTAACCGCAACCCAAGCCCTAACCCTAACCAATTCTTGTGCTTTATGCCTAATCCTAACCCTAAACCTAACCCCAACCCCAAACCCAACCCTAACCCTAACCAACTTTTTTCTTTATGCCAAACCCTAACCCTAACCCCAAACCCAACCCTAACCAACTCTTTTTCTTCATGCCTAACCTTAACCCTAACCCTAACCCTAACCCTAACCCCAACACCAAACCCAACCCTAACCAACTCTTTTTCTTTATGCCTAACCATAACCTTAACCCTAACCCGAACCCTAACCCCAACCCCAAACCCAACCCTAACCCTAACCCTAACCAACTCTTTTTCTTTATGCCTAACCCTAACCCCAAACCCAACCCTAACCAACTCTTTTTCTTTATGCCTAACCCTAACCCCAACTCCAAACCCAACCCTAACCAACTATTTTTCTTTATGCCTAACCCTAACCCTAACCCTAACCAACTATTTTTCTTTATGCCTAACCCTAACCTTAACCCTAACCCTAACCCCAACCCCAAACCCAACCCTAATTTTTCTTTATGCCTAACCCTAACCCTAACCTTAACCCTAACCCTAACCCTAGCCCTAACCCTAGCCCCAAACCCAACCCTAACCAACTCTTTTTCTTTATGCCTAACCCTAACCTTAACCCTAACCCCAACCCCAACCCTAACCCTAACCAACTCTTGTTCTTTAACCCTAACCCTAACCCTAACCCAACCCTAACCCTAACCCCAACCCGAGCCCTAACCCTAACCAACTCTTGTTCTTTATGCCTAACCCTAACCCTAAACCTAACCCTAACCCCAACCCCAACCCTAACCAACTCTTTTTCTTTATGCCTAACCCTAACCCCAACTCCAAACCCAACCCTAACCAACTCTTTTTCTTTATGCCTAACCCTAACCCTAACCCTAACCCCAAACCCAACCAACTATTTTCCTTTATGCCTAACCCTAACCCTAGCCCCAACCCCAACCCCAACCCTAACCCCAAACCAAGCCCTAACCCTAACCAATTCTTGTGCTTTATGCCTAATCCTAACCCTAAACCTAACCCCAACCCCAAACCCAACCCTAACCCTAACCAACTTTTTTCCTTTATGCCTAACCCTAACCCTAACCCCAAACCCAACCCTAACCAACTCTTTTTCTTCATGCCTAACCTTAACCCTAACCCTAACCCTAGCCCTAACCCTAACCCCAACACCAAACCCAACCCTAACCAACTCTTTTTCTTTATGCCTAACCCTAACCTTAACCCTAACCCGAACCCTAACCCCAACCCCAAACCCAACCCTAACCCTAACCCTAACCAACTCTTTTTCTTTATGCCTAACCCTAACCCCAAACCCAACCCTAACCAACTCTTTTTCTTTATGCCTAACCCTAACCCCAACTCAAAACCCAACCCTAACCAACTATTTTTCTTTATGCCTAACCCTAACCCTAACCCTAACCCTAACCAACTATTTTTCTTTATGCCTAACCCTAACCTTAACCCTAACCCTAACCCCAACCCCAAACCCAACCCTAATTTTTCTTTATGCCTAACCCTAACCCTAACCTTAACCCTAACCCTAACCCTAGCCCTAACCCTAGCCCCAAACCCAACCAACTCTTTTTCTTTATGCCTAACCCTAACCTTAACCCTAACCCCAACCCCAACCCTAACCCTAACCAACTCTTGTTCTTTAACCCTAACCCTAACCCAACCCTAACCCTAACCCCAACCCGAGCCCTAACCCTAACCAACTCTTGTTCTTTATGCCTAACCCTAACCCTAAACCTAACCCTAACCCTAACCAACTCTTTTTCTTTATGCCTAACCCTAACCCCAACCCCAACCCTAACCCTAACCAACTCTTTTTCTTTATGCCTAACCCTAACCCCAACTCCAAACCCAACCCTAACCAACTATTTTTCTTTATGCCTAACCCTAACCTTAACCCTACCCCTAACCCCAACCCCAACCCCAAACAACTCTTTTTCTTTATGCCTAACCCTAACCTTAACCCTAACCCTAGCCCTAACCCTAACCCCAAACCCAACCCTAACCAACTCTTTTTCTTTATGCCTAACCCTAACCCCAACCCCAACCCTAACCCTAAGCCTAACCCTAAGCCTAACCCGAGCCCTAACCCTAACCAACTCTTGTTCTTTATGCCTAACCCTAACCCTAACCCCAACCCCAACTCCAAACCCAACCAACTATTTTTCTTTATGCCTAACCCTAACCCCAACCCCAAACCCAACCCTAACCAACCCTTTTTCTTTATGCCTAACCCTAACCCTAACCTTAACCCTAACCCTAACCCCAAACCCAACCCTAACCAACTCTTTTTCTTTATGCCCAACCCCAAACCCAACCCTAACCCTAACCAACTCTTTTTCTTTATGCCTAACCCTAACCCCAACTCCAAACCCAACCCTAACCAACTCTTTTTCTTCATGCCTAACCTTAACCCTAACCCTAACCCTAGCCCTAACCCTAACCCCAACACCAAACCCAACCCTAACCAACTCTTTTTCTTTATGCCTAACCCTAACCTTAACCCGAACCCTAACCCCAACCCCAAACCCAACCCTAACCCTAACCAACTCTTTTTCTTTATGCCTAACCCTAACCCCAAACCCAACCCTAACCAACTCTTTTTCTTTATGCCTAACCCTAACCCCAACTCCAAACCCAACCCTAACCAACTATTTTTCTTTATGCCTAACCCTAACCCTAACCCTAACCAACTATTTTTCTTTATGCCTAACCCTAACCTTAACCCTAACCCCAACCCCAACTCCAAACCCAACCCTAATTTTTCTTTATGCTTAACCCTAACCCTAACCTTAACCCTAACCCTAGCCCTAACCCTAACCAACTCTTTTTCTTTATGCCTAACCCTAACCCCAACCCCAACCCTAACCAACCCTTGTTCTTTAACCCTAACCCTAACCCTAACCCCAACCCCAACCCTAACCAACTCTTTTCTTTATGCCTAACCCTAACCTTAACCCTAACCTAGTTAGTCATGGGTATGTGAATGGACAGACATGTTTACGTTACCTGTGTGTTATTTGGCTTGTCAAGACTTTCCAAAACAAGTAAAATTAGCTAACTTCAATGAACCCAAAAATAGCTTAAAATAAGTATATTCTCATTAATTACAAGTGCACTTTTCTTGGTAGAAAAAAAAAGGGACCTTTTTGCTCAATATGTTGAAAAATATTCTTAAATGAAGTAAATGCTAGTGCCATTATCTTGACATAATGATATTACATTTCTTGAAACCAGCAAACTTATACTAAAAACTAATTTATTGTTCTTAATGGAAAGGCAACAAGGCAAGCGCTTGTTACTCTCGGGGTCTCCTAGCCGCTCAGGCAAATCATATTGTCTAAAAATGCATTTTTCCATGGATAACATGACATCATCGCGCCAAGTGCGTGCTCTTTCAGTCAATTAGTGCACATATATAATAAAAAATGTATTGTAATTTTGAAGAATTTATCTGAATGTGCATGAACTATTTCTGTTCAAAACTGTTAGAAATGTTAAATGTTTAAATATTAACTGTCAGTTTACTGTACTGTGCCAACTGTACTACTATATGAGTACCTATTTTCTATTGTTTCATTGAAAATAAAACAGCAATTTGGCTGTCATCTGTTTTAATTATGAGACACAATTGTGTCAAAGTCATGATTTTTTATTTCATGCTTGAAATAAGAAATGATGACTTTAAAAAAGTAGTTTTATACTTGTGAGTGTTGATGACACAGCTTTGCAACACTTGATATTACCCTAACCCTAACCCCAACCCTAGCCCTAACCAACTCTTTTTCTTTATGCCTAACCCTAAACCTAACCCCAACGCCAACCCCAAACCCAACCCTAACCCACTCTTTTCTTTATGCCTAACCCTAACCTTAACCCTAACCCGAACCCCAACCCTAACCAACCCTTTTTCTTTATGCCTAACCCTAACCCCAACTCCAAACCCAACCCTAACCAACTATTTTTCTTTATGCCTAACCCTAACCTTAACCCTAACCTTAACCCTAACCCCAACCCCAACCCTAACCAACCCTTTTTCTTTATGTCTAACCCTAACCCTAACCCCAAACCCAACCCTAACCAACTATTTTCCTTTATGCCTAACCCTAACCCTAACCTTAACCCTAGCCCCAACCCCAACCCCAACCCTAACCCTAACCCTAACCCCAACCCGAGCCCTAACCCTAACCAATTCTTGTGCTTTATGCCTAATCCTAACCCTAAACCTAACCCTAACCCCAACCCCAAACCCAACCCTAACCAACTTTTTTCTTTATGCCTAACCCTAACCCTAACCCCAAACCCAACCCTAACCAACTCTTTTTCTTCATGCCTAACCTTAACCCTAACCCTAACCCTAGCCCTAACCCTAACCCCAACACCAAACCCAACCCTAACCAACTCTTTTTCTTTATCCCTAACCTTAACCCTAACCCGAACCCCAACCCTAACCAACCCTTTTTCTTTATGCCTAACCCTAACCCCAACTCCAAACCCAACCCTAACCAACTATTTTTCTTTATGCCTAACCCTAACCTTAACCCTAACCTTAACCCTAACCCCAACCCCAACCCTAACCAACCCTTTTTCTTTATGTCTAACCCTAACCCTAACCCCAAACCCAACCCTAACCAACTATTTTCCTTTATGCCTAACCCTAACCCTAACCTTAACCCTAGCCCCAACCCCAACCCCAACCCTAACCCTAACCCTAACCCCAAACCGAGCCCTAACCCTAACCAATTCTTGTGCTTTATGCCTAATCCTAACCCTAAACCTAACCCTAACCCCAACCCCAAACCCAACCCAAACCAACTTTTTTTCTTTATGCCTAACCCTAACCCTAACCCCAAACCCAACCCTAACCAACTCTTTTTCTTCATGCCTAACCTTAACCCTAACCCTAACCCTAGCCCTAACCCTAACCCCAACACCAAACCCAACCCTAACCAACTCTTTTTCTTTATCCCTAACCTTAACCCTAACCCGAACCCTAACCCCAACCCCAAACCCAACCCTAACCCTAACCCTAACCAACTCTTTTTCTTTATGCCTAACCCTAACCCCAAACCCAACCCTAACCAACTTTTTTTCTTTATGCCTAACCCTAACCCCAACTCCAAACCCAACCCTAACCAACTATTTTTCTTTATGCCTAACCCTAACCCTAACCAACTATATTTCTTTATGCCTAACCCTAACCTTAACCCTAACCCTAACCCCAACTCCAAACCCAACCCTAATTTTTCTTTATGCTTAACCCTAACCCTAACCTTAACCCTAACCCTAACCCTAGCCCGAACCCCAAACCCAACCCTAACCAACTCTTTTTCTTTATGCCTAACCCTAACCTTAACCCTAACCCCAACCCTAACCCTAACCCTAACCAACTCTTGTTCTTTAACCCTAACCCTAACCCTAACCCAACCCTAACCCTAACCCCAACACGAGCCCTAACCCTAAACCTAACCCTAACCCCAACCCCAACCCTAACCCTAACCAACACTTTTTTTTTATGCCTAACTCTAACCCCAACTCCAAACCCAACCCTAACCAACTCTTTTTCTTTATGCCTAACCCTAACCCTAACCCCAAACCCAACCCTAACCAACTATTTTCCTTTATGCCTAACCCTAACCCTAACCTTAACCCTAGCCCCAACCCCAACCCTAACCCTAAACCCTAACCCTAACCCCAACCCGAGCCCTAACCCTAACCAATTCTTGTGCTTTATGCCTAATCCTAACCCTAAACCTAACCCTAACCCCAACCCCAAACCCAACCCTAACCCTAACCAACTTTTTTCTTTATGCCTAACCCTAACCCCAAACCCAACCCTAACCAACTCTTTTTCTTCATGCCTAACCTTAACCCTAACCCTAACCCCAACACCAAACCCAACCCTAACCAACTCTTTTTCTTTATGCCTAACCCTAACCTTAACCCGAACCCTAACCCCAACCCCAAACCCAACCCTAACCCTAACCCTAACCAACTCTTTTTCTTTATGCCTAACCCTAACCCCAAACCCAACCCTAACCAACTCTTTTTCTTTATGCCTAACCCTAACCCCAACTCCAAACCCAACCCTAACCAACTATTTTTCTTTATGCCTAACCCTAACCCTAACCAACTATTTTTCTTTATGCCTAACCCTAACCTTAACCCTAACCCCAAGCCCAAACCCAACCCTTATTTTTCTTTATGCCTAACCCTAACCCTAACCTTAACCCTAACCCTAGCCCTAACCCCAAACCCAACCCTAACCAACTCTTGTTCTTTAACCCTAACCCTAACCCAACCCTAACCCTAACCCTAACCCCAACCCGAGCCCTAACCCTAACCAACTCTTGTTCTTTATGCCTAACCCTAACCCTAAACCTAACCCTAACCCCAACCCCAATTCTAACCCTAACTAACTCTTTTTCTTTATGCCTAACCCTAACCCCAACTCCAAACCCAACCCTAACCAACTCTTTTTCTTTATGCCTAACCCTAACCCTAACCCTAACCCCAAACCCAACCCTAACCAACTATTTTCCTTTATGCCTAACCCTAACACTAACCTTAACCCTAGCCCCAACCCCAACCCCAACCCTAACCCTAAACCCTAACCCCAACCCGAGCCCTAACCCTAACCAATTCTTGTGCTTTATGCCTAATCCTAACCCTAAACCTAACCCTAACCCCAACCCCAACCCCAAACCCAACCCTAACCCTAACCAACTTTTTTTCTTTATGCCTAACCCTAACCCTAACCCCAAACCCAACCCTAACCAACTCTTTTTCTTCATGCCTAACCTTAACCCTAACCCTAACCCTAGCCCTAACCCTAACCCCAACACCAAACCCAACCCTAACCAACTCTTTTTCTTTATGCCTAACCCTAACCTTAACCCTAACCCGAACCCCAACCCCAAACCCAACCCTAACCCTAACCCTAACCAACTCTTTTTCTTTATGCCTAACCCTAACCCCAAACCCAACCCTAACCAACTCTTTTTCTTTATGCCTAACCCTAACCCTAACCTTAACCCTAGCCCCAACCCCAACCCTAACCCTAAACCCTAACCCTAACCCCAACCCGAGCCCTAACCCTAACCAATTCTTGTGCTTTATGCCTAATCCTAACCCTAAACCTAACCCTAACCCCAACCCCAAACCCAACCCTAACCCTAACCAACTTTTTTTCTTTATGCCTAACCCTTACCCTAACCCCAAACCCAACCCTAACCAACTCTTTTTCTTCATGCCTAACCTTAACCCTAACCCTAGCCCTAACCCTAACCCCAACACCAAACCCAACCCTAACCAACTCTTTTTCTTTATGCCTAACCCTAACCTTAACCCTAACCCGAACCCTAACCCCAACCCCAAACCCAACCCTAACCCTAACCCTAACCAACTCTTTTTCTTTATGCCTAACCCTAACCCCAAACCCAACCCTAACCAACTCTTTTTCTTTATGCCTAACCCTAACCCCAACTCCAAACCCAACCCTAACCAACTATTTTTCTTTATGCCTAACCCTAACCCTAACCCTAACCAACTATTTTTCTTTATGCCTAACCCTAACCTTAACCCTAACCCTAACCCCAACCCCAAACCCAACCCTAATTTTTCTTTATGCCTAACCCTAACCTTAACCCTAGCCCTAACCCTAACCCCAAACCCAACCCTAACCAACTCTTTTCTTTATGCCTAACCCTAACCTTAACCCTAACCCCAACACCAAACCCAACCCTAACCAACTCTTTTTCTTTATGCCTAACCCTAACCTTAACCCGAACCCTAACCCCAACCCCAAACCCTAACCCTAACCCTAACCCTAACCCTAACCAACTCTTTTTCTTTATGCCTAACCCTAACCCCAAACCCAACCCTAACCAACTCTTTTTCTTTATGCCTAACCCTAACCCCAACCCGAGCCCTAACCCTAACCAATTCTTGTGCTTTATGCCTAATCCTAACCCTAAACCTAACCCTAACCCCAGCCCCAACCCCAAACCCAACCCTAACCCTAACCAACTTTTTTTCTTTATGCCTAACCCTAACCCTAACCCCAAACCCAACCCTAACCAACTCTTTTTCTTCATGCCTAACCTTAACCCTAACCCTAACCCTAGCCCTAACCCTAACCCCAACACCAAACCCAACCCTAACCAACTCTTTTTCTTTATGCCTAACCCTAACCTTAACCCTAACCCGAACCCCAACCCCAAACCCAACCCTAACCCTAACCCTAACCAACTCTTTTTCTTTATGCCTAACCCTAACCCCAAACCCAACCCTAACCAACTCTTTTTCTTTATGCCTAACCCTAACCCTAACCTTAACCCTAGCCCCAACCCCAACCCTAACCCTAAACCCTAACCCTAACCCCAACCCGAGCCCTAACCCTAACCAATTCTTGTGCTTTATGCCTAATCCTAACCCTAAACCTAACCCTAACCCCAACCCCAAACCCAACCCTAACCCTAACCAACTTTTTTTCTTTATGCCTAACCCTAACCCTAACCCCAAACCCAACCCTAACCAACTCTTTTTCTTCATGCCTAACCTTAACCCTAACCCTAGCCCTAACCCTAACCCCAACACCAAACCCAACCCTAACCAACTCTTTTTCTTTATGCCTAACCCTAACCTTAACCCTAACCCGAACCCTAACCCCAACCCCAAACCCAACCCTAACCCTAACCCTAACCAACTCTTTTTCTTTATGCCTAACCCTAACCCCAAACCCAACCCTAACCAACTCTTTTTCTTTATGCCTAACCCTAACCCCAACTCCAAACCCAACCCTAACCAACTATTTTTCTTTATGCCTAACCCTAACCCTAACCCTAACCAACTATTTTTCTTTATGCCTAACCCTAACCTTAACCCTAACCCTAACCCCAACCCCAAACCCAACCCTAATTTTTCTTTATGCCTAACCCTAACCTTAACCCTAGCCCTAACCCTAACCCCAAACCCAACCCTAACCAACTCTTTTCTTTATGCCTAACCCTAACCTTAACCCTAACCCCAACACCAAACCCAACCCTAACCAACTCTTTTTCTTTATGCCTAACCCTAACCTTAACCCGAACCCTAACCCCAACCCCAAACCCAACCCTAACCCTAACCCTAACCCTAACCAACTCTTTTTCTTTATGCCTAACCCTAACCCCAAACCCAACCCTAACCAACTCTTTTTCTTTATGCCTAACCCTAACCCCAACTCCAAACCCAACCCTAACCAACTATTTTTCTTTATGCCTAACCCTAACCCTAACCAACTATTTTTCTTTATGCCTAACCCTAACCTTAACCCTAACCCCAAGCCCAAACCCAACCCTTATTTTTCTTTATGCCTAACCCTAACCCTAACCTTAACCCTAACCCTAGCCCTAACCCTAACCCCAAACCCAACCAACTCTTGTTCTTTAACCCTAACCCTAACCCAACCCTAACCCTAACCCTAACCCCAACCCGAGCCCTAACCCTAACCAATTCTTGTGCTTTATGCCTAATCCTAACCCTAAACCTAACCCTAACCCCAACCCCAAACCCAACCCTAACCAACTTTTTTCTTTATGCCTAACCCTAACCCTAACCCCAAACCCAACCCTAACCAACTCTTTTTCTTCATGCCTAACCTTAACCCTAACCCTAACCCTAGCCCTAACCCTAACCCCAACACCAAACCCAACCCTAACCAACTCTTTTTCTTTATCCCTAACCTTAACCCTAACCCGAACCCCAACCCTAACCAACCCTTTTTCTTTATGCCTAACCCTAACCCCAACTCCAAACCCAACCCTAACCAACTATTTTTCTTTATGCCTAACCCTAACCTTAACCCTAACCTTAACCCTAACCCCAACCCTAACCAACCCTTTTTCTTTATGTCTAACCCTAACCCTAACCCCAAACCCAACCCTAACCAACTATTTTCCTTTATGCCTAACCCTAACCCTAACCTTAACCCTAGCCCCAACCCCAACCCCAACCCTAACCCTAACCCTAACCCCAAACCGAGCCCTAACCCTAACCAATTCTTGTGCTTTATGCCTAATCCTAACCCTAAACCTAACCCTAACCCCAACCCCAAACCCAACCCAAACCAACTTTTTTTCTTTATGCCTAACCCTTACCCTAACCCCAAACCCAACCCTAACCAACTCTTTTTCTTCATGCCTAACCTTAACCCTAACCCTAACCCTAGCCCTAACCCTAACCCCAACACCAAACCCAACCCTAACCAACTCTTTTTCTTTATCCCTAACCTTAACCCTAACCCGAACCCTAACCCCAACCCCAAACCCAACCCTAACCCTAACCCTAACCAACTCTTTTTCTTTATGCCTAACCCTAACCCCAAACCCAACCCTAACCAACTTTTTTTCTTTATGCCTAACCCTAACCCCAACTCCAAACCCAACCCTAACCAACTATTTTTCTTTATGCCGAACCCTAACCCTAACCAACTATATTTCTTTATGCCTAACCCTAACCTTAACCCTAACCCTAACCCCAACTCCAAACCCAACCCTAATTTTTCTTTATGCTTAACCCTAACCCTAACCTTAACCCTAACCCTAACCCTAGCCCGAACCCCAAACCCAACCCTAACCAACTCTTTTTCTTTATGCCTAACCCTAACCTTAACCCTAACCCCAACCCCAACCCTAACCCTAACCCTAACCAACTCTTGTTCTTTAACCCTAACCCTAACCCTAACCCAACCCTAACCCTAACCCCAACACGAGCCCTAACCCTAAACCTAACCCTAACCCCAACCCCAACCCTAACCCTAACCAACACTTTTTTTTTATGCCTAACTCTAACCCCAACTCCAAACCCAACCCTAACCAACTCTTTTTCTTTATGCCTAACCCTAACCCTAACCCCAAACCCAACCCTAACCAACTATTTTCCTTTATGCCTAACCCTAACCCTAACCTTAACCCTAGCCCCAACCCCAACCCTAACCCTAAACCCTAACCCTAACCCCAACCCGAGCCCTAACCCTAACCAATTCTTGTGCTTTATGCCTAATCCTAACCCTAAACCTAACCCTAACCCCAACCCCAAACCCAACCCTAACCCTAACCAACTTTTTTCTTTATGCCTAACCCTAACCCTAACCCCAAACCCAACCCTAACCAACTCTTTTTCTTCATGCCTAACCTTAACCCTAACCCTAACCCCAACACCAAACCCAACCCTAACCAACTCTTTTTCTTTATGCCTAACCCTAACCTTAACCCGAACCCTAACCCCAACCCCAAACCCAACCCTAACCCTAACCCTAACCAACTCTTTTTCTTTATGCCTAACCCTAACCCCAAACCCAACCCTAACCAACTCTTTTTCTTTATGCCTAACCCTAACCCCAACTCCAAACCCAACCCTAACCAACTATTTTTCTTTATGCCTAACCCTAACCCTAACCAACTATTTTTCTTTATGCCTAACCCTAACCTTAACCCTAACCCCAAGCCCAAACCCAACCCTTATTTTTCTTTATGCCTAACCCTAACCCTAACCTTAACCCTAACCCTAGCCCTAACCCCAAACCCAACCCTAACCAACTCTTGTTCTTTAACCCTAACCCTAACCCAACCCTAACCCTAACCCTAACCCCAACCCGAGCCCTAACCCTAACCAACTCTTGTTCTTTATGCCTAACCCTAACCCTAAACCTAACCCTAACCCCAACCCCAATTCTAACCCTAACTAACTCTTTTTCTTTATGCCTAACCCTAACCCCAACTCCAAACCCAACCCTAACCAACTCTTTTTCTTTATGCCTAACCCTAACCCTAACCCTAACCCCAAACCCAACCCTAACCAACTATTTTCCTTTATGCCTAACCCTAACACTAACCTTAACCCTAGCCCCAACCCCAACCCCAACCCTAACCCTAAACCCTAACCCCAACCCGAGCCCTAACCCTAACCAATTCTTGTGCTTTATGCCTAATCCTAACCCTAAACCTAACCCTAACCCCAACCCCAACCCCAAACCCAACCCTAACCCTAACCAACTTTTTTTCTTTATGCCTAACCCTAACCCTAACCCCAAACCCAACCCTAACCAACTCTTTTTCTTCATGCCTAACCTTAACCCTAACCCTAACCCTAGCCCTAACCCTAACCCCAACACCAAACCCAACCCTAACCAACTCTTTTTCTTTATGCCTAACCCTAACCTTAACCCTAACCCGAACCCCAACCCCAAACCCAACCCTAACCCTAACCCTAACCAACTCTTTTTCTTTATGCCTAACCCTAACCCCAAACCCAACCCTAACCAACTCTTTTTCTTTATGCCTAACCCTAACCCTAACCTTAACCCTAGCCCCAACCCCAACCCCAACCCTAACCCTAAACCCTAACCCTAACCCCAACCCGAGCCCTAACCCTAACCAATTCTTGTGCTTTATGCCTAATCCTAACCCTAAACCTAACCCTAACCCCAACCCCAAACCCAACCCTAACCCTAACCAACTTTTTTTCTTTATGCCTAACCCTAACCCTAACCCCAAACCCAACCCTAACCAACTCTTTTTCTTCATGCCTAACCTTAACCCTAACCCTAGCCCTAACCCTAACCCCAACACCAAACCCAACCCTAACCAACTCTTTTTCTTTATGCCTAACCCTAACCTTAACCCTAACCCGAACCCTAACCCCAACCCCAAACCCAACCCTAACCCTAACCCTAACCAACTCTTTTTCTTTATGCCTAACCCTAACCCCAAACCCAACCCTAACCAACTCTTTTTCTTTATGCCTAACCCTAACCCCAACTCCAAACCCAACCCTAACCAACTATTTTTCTTTATGCCTAACCCTAACCCTAACCCTAACCAACTATTTTTCTTTATGCCTAACCCTAACCTTAACCCTAACCCTAACCCCAACCCCAAACCCAACCCTAATTTTTCTTTATGCCTAACCCTAACCTTAACCCTAGCCCTAACCCTAACCCCAAACCCAACCCTAACCAACTCTTTTCTTTATGCCTAACCCTAACCTTAACCCTAACCCCAACACCAAACCCAACCCTAACCAACTCTTTTTCTTTATGCCTAACCCTAACCTTAACCCGAACCCTAACCCCAACCCCAAACCCAACCCTAACCCTAACCCTAACCAACTCTTTTTCTTTATGCCTAACCCTAACCCCAAACCCAACCCTAACCAACTCTTTTTCTTTATGCCTAACCCTAACCCCAACTCCAAACCCAACCCTAACCAACTATTTTTCTTTATGCCTAACCCTAACCCTAACCCTAACCAACTATTTTTCTTTATGCCTAACCCTAACCTTAACCCTAACCCCAAGCCCAAACCCAACCCTTATTTTTCTTTATGCCTAACCCTAACCCTAACCTTAACCCTAACCCTAGCCCTAACCCTAACCCCAAACCCAACCAACTCTTGTTCTTTAACCCTAACCCTAACCCAACCCTAACCCTAACCCTAACCCCAACCCGAGCCCTAACCCTAACCAACTCTTGTTCTTTATGCCTAACCCTAACCCTAAACCTAACCCTAACCCCAACCCCAACCCTAACCCTAACTAACTCTTTTTCTTTATGCCTAACCCCAACTCCAAACCCAACCCTAACCAACTCTTTTTCTTTATGCCTAACCCTAACCCTAACCCTAACCCCAAACCCAACCCTAACCAACTATTTTCCTTTATGCCTAACCCTAACACTAACCTTAACCCTAGCCCCAACCCCAACCCTAACCCTAAACCCTAACCTCAACCCGAGCCCTAACCCTAACCAATTCTTGTGCTTTATGCCTAATCCTAACCCTAAACCTAACCCTAACCCCAACCCCAACCCCAAACCCAACCCTAACCCTAACCAACTTTTTTTCTTTATGCCTAACCCTAACCCCAAACCCAACCCTAACCAACTCTTTTTCTTCATGCCTAACCTTAACCCTAACCCTAACCCTAGCCCTAACCCTAACCCCAACACCAAACCCAACCCTAACCAACTCTTTTTCTTTATGCCTAACCCTAACCTTAACCCTAACCCGAACCCCAACCCCAAACCCAACCCTAACCCTAACCCTAACCAACTCTTTTTCTTTATGCCTAACCCTAACCCCAAACCCAACCCTAACCAACTCTTTTTCTTTATGCCTAACCCTAACCCTAACCTTAACCCTAGCCCCAACCCCAACCCCAACCCTAACCCTAAACCCTAACCCTAACCCCAACCCGAGCCCTAACCCTAACCAATTCTTGTGCTTTATGCCTAATCCTAACCCTAAACCTAACCCTAACCCCAACCCCAAACCCAACCCTAACCCTAACCAACTTTTTTTCTTTATGCCTAACCCTAACCCTAACCCCAAACCCAACCCTAACCAACTCTTTTTCTTCATGCCTAACCTTAACCCTAACCCTAGCCCTAACCCTAACCCCAACACCAAACCCAACCCTAACCAACTCTTTTTCTTTATGCCTAACCCTAACCTTAACCCTAACCCGAACCCTAACCCCAACCCCAAACCCAACCCTAACCCTAACCCTAACCAACTCTTTTTCTTTATGCCTAACCCTAACCCCAAACCCAACCCTAACCAACTCTTTTTCTTTATGCCTAACCCTAACCCCAACTCCAAACCCAACCCTAACCAACTATTTTTCTTTATGCCTAACCCTAACCCTAACCAACTATTTTTCTTTATGCCTAACCCTAACCTTAACCCTAACCCTAACCCCAACCCCAAACCCAACCCTAATTTTTCTTTATGCCTAACCCTAACCCTAACCTTAACCCTAGCCCTAACCCTAACCCCAAACCCAACCCTAACCAACTCTTTTCTTTATGCCTAACCCTAACCTTAACCCTAACCCCAACCCCAACCCTAACCCTAACCAACTCTTGTTCTTTAACCCTAACCCTAACCCTAACCCAACCCTAACCCTAACCCTAACCAACTCTTGTTCTTTAACCCTAACCCTAACCCAACCCCAACCCCAACCCTAACCCTAACCAACTCTTGTTCTTTAACCCTAACCCAACCCTAACCCCAACCCGAGCCCTAACCCTAACCAACTCTTGTTCTTTATGCCTAACCCTAACCCTAAACCTAACCCCAACCCCAACCCTAACCCTAACCAACCCTTTTTCTTTATGCCTAACCCTAACCCCAACTCCAAACCCAACCCTAACCAACTCTTTTCTTTATGCCTAACCCTAACCCTAACCCCAAACCCAACCCTAACCAACTATTTTCCTTTATGCCTAACCCTAACCCTAACCTTAACCCTAGCCCCAACCCTAACCCTAAACCCTAACCCTAACCCCAACCCGAGCCCTAACCCTAACCAATTCTTGTGCTTTATGCCTAATCCTAACCCTAAACCTAACCCTAACCCCAACCCCAACCCCAAACCCAACCCTAACCCTAACCAACTTTTTTCTTTATGCCTAACCCTAACCCTAACCCCAAACCCAACCCTAACCAACTCTTTTTCTTCATGCCTAACCTTAACCCTAACCCTAACCCTAGCCCTAACCCTAACCCCAACACCAAACCCAACCCTAACCAACTCTTTTTCTTTATGCCTAACCCTAACCTTAACCCTAACCCGAACCCTAACCCCAACCCCAACCCCAACCCCAAACCCAACCCTAACCCTAACCCTAACCAACTCTTTTTCTTTATGCCTAACCCTAACCCCAACTCCAAACCCAACCCTAACCAACTATTTTTCTTTATGCCTAACCCTAACCCTAACCCTAACCAACTATTTTTCTTTATGCCTAACCCTAACCTTAACCCTAACCCCAACCCCAAACCCAACCCTAATTTTTCTTTATGCCTAACCCTAACCCTAACCTTAACCCTAACCCTCACCCTAGCCCTAACCCCAACCCTAGCCCTAACCAACTCTTTTTCTTTATGCCTAACCCTAAACCTAACCCTAACCCCAACCCCAAACCCAACCCTAACCCACTCTTTTTCTTTATGCCTAACCCTAACCTTAACCCTAACCCGAACCCCAACACTAACCAACTCTTTTTCTTTATGCCTAACCCTAACCCCAACTCCAAACCCAACCCTAACCAACTATTTTTCTTTATGCCTAACCCTAACCTTAACCCTAACCTTAACCCTAACCCCAACCCCAACCCTAACCAACCCTTTTTCTTTATGCCTAACCCTAACCCTAACCCTAACCCCAAACCCAACCCTAACCAACTATTTTCCTTTATGCCTAACCCTAACCCTAACCTTAAACCTAGCCCCAACCCCAACCCCAACCCTAACCCTAAACCCTAACCCTAACCCGAGCCCTAACCCTAACCAATTCTTGTGCTTTATGCCTAATCCTAACCCTAAACCTAACCCTAACCCCAACCCCAAACCCAACCCTAACCCTAACCAACTTTTTTTCTTTATGCCTAACCCTAACCCTAACCCCAAACCCAACCCTAACCAACTCTTTTTCTTCATGCCTAACCTTAACCCTAACCCTAGCCCTAACCCTAACCCCAACACCAAACCCAACCCTAACCAACTCTTTTTCTTTATGCCTAACCCTAACCTTAACCCTAACCCGAACCCTAAACCCAACCCCAAACCCAACCCTAACCCTAACCCTAACCAACTCTTTTTCTTTATGCCTAACCCTAACCCCAAACCCAACCCTAACCAACTCTTTTTCTTTATGCCTAACCCTAACCCCAACTCCAAACCCAACCCTAACCAACTATTTTACTTTATGCCTAACCCTAACCTTAACCCTAACCCTAACCCCAACTCCAAACCCAACCCTAATTTTTCTTTATGCTTAACCCTAACCCTAACCTTAACCCTAACCCTAACCCTAGCCCTAACCCTAACCCCAAACCCAACCCTAACCAACTCTTTTTCTTTATGCCTAACCCTAACCTTAACCCTAACCCCAACCCCAACCCTAACCCTAACCAACTCTTGTTCTTTAACCCTAACCCTAACCCTAACCCAACCCTAACCCTAACCCCAACCCGAGCCCTAACCCTAACCAACTCTTGTTCTTTATGCCTAACCCTAAACCTAACCCTAACCCTAACCAACTCTTTTTCTTTATGCCTAACCCTAACCCCAACTCCAAACCCAACCCTAACCAACTCTTTTTCTTTATGCCTAACCCTAACCCTAACCCTAACCCCAAACCCAACCCTAACCAACTATTTTCCTTTATGCCTAACCCTAACCCTAACCTTAACCCTAGCCCCAACCCCAACCCTAACCCTAAACCCTAACCCTAACCCCAACCCGAGCCCTAACCCTAACCAATTCTTGTGCTTTATGCCTAATCCTAACCCTAAACCTAACCCTAACCCCAACCCCAAACCCAACCCTAACCCTAACCAACTTTTTTTCTTTATGCCTAACCCTAACCCTAACCCCAAACCCAACCCTAACCAACTCTTTTTCTTCATGCCTAACCTTAACCCTAACCCTAACCCTAGCCCTAACCCTAACCCCAACACCAAACCCAACCCTAACCAACTCTTTTTCTTTATGCCTAACCCTAACCTTAACCCTAACCCGAACCCTAACCCCAACCCCAAACCCAACCCTAACCCTAACCCTAACCAACTCTTTTTCTTTATGCCTAACCCTAACCCCAAACCCAACCAACTCTTTTTCTTTATGCCTAACCCTAACCCCAACTCCAAACCCAACCCTAACCAACTATTTTTCTTTATGCCTAACCCTAACCCTAACCAACTATTTTTCTTTATGCCTAACCCTAACCTTAACCCTAACCCTAACCCCAACCCCAAACCCAACCCTAATTTTTCTTTATGCCTAACCCTAACCCTAACCTTAACCCTAACCCTAGCCCTAACCCTAACCCCAAACCCAACCCTAACCAACTCTTTTTCTTTATGCCTAACCTTAACCCTAACCCCAACCCCAACCCTAACCCTAACCCTAACCAACTCTTGTTCTTTAACCCTAACCCTAACCCAACCCTAACCCTAACCCGAGCCCTAACCCTAACCAACTCTTGTTCTTTATGCCTAACCCTAACCCTAAACCTAACCCTAACCCCAACCCCAACCCTAACCCTAACCAACTCTTTTTCTTTATGCCTAACCCTAACCCCAACTCCAAACCCAACCCTAACCAACTCTTTTCTTTATGCCTAACCCTAACCCTAACCCTAACCCCAAACCCAACCCTAACCAACTATTTTCCTTTATGCCTAACCCTAACCCTAACCTTAACCCTAGCCCCAACCCCAACCCTAACCCTAAACCCTAACCCTAACCCCAACCCGAGCCCTAACCCTAACCAATTCTTGTGCTTTATGCCTAATCCTAACCCTAAACCTAACCCTAACCCCAACCCCAACCCCAAACCCAACCCTAACCCTAACCAACTTTTTTTCTTTATGCCTAACCCTAACCCTAACCCCAAACCCAACCCTAACCAACTCTTTTTCTTCATGCCTAACCTTAACCCTAACCCTAACCCTAGCCCTAACCCTAACCCCAACACCAAACCCAACCCTAACCAACTCTTTTTCTTTATGCCTAACCCTAACCTTAACCCTAACCCGAACCCTAACCCCAACCCCAAACCCAACCCTAACCTTAACCCTAACCAACTCTTTTTCTTAATGCCTAACCCTAACCCCAAACCCAACCCTAACCAACTCTTTTTCTTTATGCCTAACCCTAACCCCAACTCCAAACCCAACCCTAACCAACTATTTTTCTTTATGCCTAACCCTAACCCTAACCAACTATTTTTCTTTATGCCTAACCCTAACCTTAACCCTAACCCTAACCCCAACCCCAAACCCAACCCTAATTTTTCTTTATGCCTAACCCTAACCCTAACCTTAACCCTAACCCTAGCCCTAACCCTAACCCCAAACCCAACCCTAACCAACTCTTTTCTTTATGCCTAACCCTAACCTTAACCCTAACCCCAACCCCAACCCTAACCAACTCTTGTTCTTTAACCCTAACCCTAACCCAACCCTAACCCTAACCCTAACCCCAACCCGAGCCCTAACCCTAACCAACTCTTGTTCTTTATGCCTAACCCTAACCCTAAACCTAACCCTAACCCCAACCCCAACCCTAACCCTAACCAACTCTTTTTCTTTATGCCTAACCCTAACCCCAACTCCAAACCCAACCCTAACCAACTCTTTTTCTTTATGCCTAACCCTAACCCTAACCCTAACCCCAAACCCAACCCTAACCAACTATTTTCCTTTATGCCTAACCCTAACCCTAACCTTAACCCTAGCCCCAACCCCAACCCTAACCCTAAACCCTAACCCTAACCCCAACCCAAGCCCTAACCCTAACCAATTCTTGTGCTTTATGCCTAATCCTAACCCTAAACCTAACCCTAACCAACTTTTTTCTTTATGCCTAACCCTAACCCTAACCCCAAACCCAACCCTAACCAACTCTTTTTCTTCATGCCTAACCTTAACCCTAACCCTAACCCTAGCCCTAACCCTAACCCCAACACCAAACCCAACCCTAACCAACTCTTTTTCTTTATGCCTAACCCTAACCTTAACCCTAACCCGAACCCTAACCCCAAACCCAACCCTAACCCTAACCAACTCTTTTTCTTTATGCCTAACCCTAACCCCAAACCCAACCCTAACCAACTCTTTTTCTTTATGCCTAACCCTAACCCCAACTCCAAACCCAACCCTAACCAACTATTTTTCTTTATGCCTAACCCTAACCCTAACCCTAACCAACTATTTTCTTTATGCCTAACCCTAACCTTAACCCTAACCCTAACCCCAACCCCAAACCCAACCCTAATTTTTCTTTATGCCTAACCCTAACCCTAACCTTAACCCTAACCCTAACCCTAGCCCTAACCCTAGCCCCAAACCCAACCCTAACCAACTCTTTTTCTTTATGCCTAACCCTAACCTTAACCCTAACCCCAACCCTAACCCTAACCAACTCTTGTTCTTTAACCCTAACCCTAACCCTAACCCAACCCTAACCCGAGCCCTAACCCTAACCAACTCTTGTTCTTTATGCCTAACCCTAACCCTAAACCTAACCCTAACCCCAACCCCAACCCTAACCCTAACCAACTCTTTTTCTTTATGCCTAACCCTAACCCCAACCCCAACCCTAACCAACTCTTTTTCTTTATGCCTAACCCTAACCCCAACTCCAAACCCAACCCTAACCAACTATTTTTCTTTATGCCTAACCCTAACCTTAACCCTAACCCCAACCCCAAACAACTCTTTTTCTTTATGCCTAACCCTAACCTTAACCCTAACCCTAGCCCTAACCCTAACCCCAACCCTAACCAACTCTTTTTCTTTATGCCTAACCCTAACCCCAACCCCAACCCCAACCCTAACCCTAAGCCTAACCCTAAGCCTAACCCGAGCCCTAACCCTAACCAACTCTTGTTCTTTATGCCTAACACTAACCCTAAACCTAACCCCAACCCCAACTCCAAACCCAACCAACTATTTTTCTTTATGCCTAACCCTAACCCCAACCCCAAACCCAACCCTAACCAACTCTTTTTCTTTATGCCTAACCCTAACCCTAACCTTAACCCTAACCCCAAACCCAACCCTAACCAACTCTTTTTCTTTATGCCCAACCCCAAACCCAACCCTAACCCTAACCAACTCTTTTTCTTTATGCCTAACCCTAACCCTAACCAACTCTTTTTCTTTATGCCTAACCCTAACCCTAACCCCAACTCCAAACCCAACCCTAACCAACTATTTTTCTTTATGCCTAACCCTAACCCTAACCTTAACCCTAACCCTAACCCCAACCCCAAACCCAACCCCAACCAACTATTTTTCTTTATGCCTAACCCTAACCCTAACCTTAGCTCTAACCCCAAACCCAACCCTAACCAACTCTTTTTCTTTATGCCTAACCCAAACCTTAACCCTAACCCTAGCCCTAACCCTAACCAACTCGTTTTCTTTATGCCTAACCCCAAAACTAACCCTAACCCCAACCCCAACCCTAACCCTAAGCCTAACCCTAAACCTAACCCCAACCCGAGCCCTAACCCTAAACAACCCTTGTTCTTTATGCCTAACCCTAACCCTAAACCTAACCCTAACCCCAAACCCAACCCTAACCCTGACCAACTATTTTCCTTTATGCCTAACCCTAACCCTAACCCCAACTCCAAACCCAACCCTAACCAACTATTTTTCTTTATGCCTAACCCTAACCTTAACCCTAACCCTAGCCCTAACCCTAACCAACTCGTTTTCTTTATGCCTAACCCCAAAACTAACCCTAACCCCAAAACTAACCCTAACCCTAGCCCTAACCCTAACCAACTATTTTTCTTTATGCCTAACCCTAACCCCAACCCCAATCCCAAACCCAACCCTAACCCTACAACTCTTTTTCTTTATGCCTAACCCTAACCCTAACCCGAACCCTAACCCCAACCCCAAACCCAACCCTAACCCTAACCAACTCTTTTTCTTTATGCCTAACCCTAACCTTAACCCTAAACCCTAACCCTAACCCTAGCCCTAACCCTAACCAACTCGTTTTCTTTATGCCTAACCCCAAAACTAACCCTAACCCTAAACCCTAACCCTAGCCCTAACCCTAACCAACTATTTTTCTTTATGCCTAACCCTAACCCCAACCCCAACCCTAACCCTAAGCCTAACCCGAGCCCTAACCCTAACCAACTCTTGTTCTTTATGCCTAACCCTAACCCTAAACCTAACCCCAACCCCAACTCCAAACCCAACCAACTATTTTTCTTTATGCCTAACCCTAACCCCAACCCCAACCCCAAACCCAACCCCAACCAACTCTTTTTCTTTATGCCTAACCCTAACCCTAACCTTAACCCTAACCCTAACCCTAACCCCAAACCCAACCCTAACCAACTCTTTTTCTTTATGCCCAACCCCAAACCCAACCCTAACCCTAACCAACTCTTTTTCTTTATGCCTAACCCTAACCCTAACCCCAACTCCAAACCCAACCCTAACCAACTATTTTTCTTTATGCCTAACCCTAACCCTAACCTTAACCCTAACCCTAACCCCAACCAACTATTTTTCTTTATGCCTAACCCTAACCCTAACCTTAGCTCTAACCCCAAACCCAACCCTAACCAACTCTTTTTCTTTATGCCTAACCCTAACCCCAACCCCAATCCCAAACCCAACCCTAACCCTAACCAACTCTTTTTCTTTATGCCTAACCCTAACCCTAACCCGAACCCTAACCCCAACCCCAAACCCAACCCTAACCCTAACCAACTCTTTTCCTTTATGCCTAACCCTAACCTTAACCCTAACCCTAAACCCTAACCCTAGCCCTAACCAACTCGTTTTCTTTATGCCTAACCCCAAAACTAACCCTAACCCTAAAACCTAACCCTAGCCCTAACCCTAACCAACTATTTTTCTTTATGCCTAACCCCAACCCCAACCCCAATCCCAAACCCAACCCTAACCCTAACCAACTCTTTTTCTTTATGCCTAACCCTAACCCTAACCTTAACCCTAACCTAGTTTCAAGCATGTTTTACTCAATATAGGTCATCAAATCTCAGCAACAAGCTGTAATATCTTACTGAGATCATTTAGGACACTTAAAACAAGTAAAACACTCTAACATAAAATCTGCTTAGTGAGAAGAATGATCTTATCAGACAGAAAATAAGCAAATATCACCCTTATTTGACATATTTCATCTTACTTAGATTGCACTTTTTTGCAGTGTGGTCCATCAGTGCTATAGTTGTTCTGAGATTATAAATGCTTATCACATTTTAAAATATCCAACAGATTTGTTATATATTGATTATTATATAATATTGGCTTGTTATTGTACTTTTTTTATGCTCACACCTGAAGATAAAGTACTGGAATGTAATTTTCTACAGTTTTGAAGCTGTTAGTACGTGTTGCTTTAATGCTATAATCTATAATTGAATATGCACTCACTGCAAGTTCTGGAGGAAGATTTGAGGTCCAGTTGTCTTTGTGAACAAGGCCAGCTGCGTTACGTGTCAGAGGTGGTCCTCACATGTCCTCGCCCCCCCCCCTGTGGAGCACCTGAGGACAAAAAGATAAGCAGAATGTGACAATTAGCTGGTCTTTCTTTCGTTTCCCCTGTTTGTAGAAGCACCAGCCTCTTCAGTTTAATTTCCAGAAAAGTCTTTTTTTTTTGAGAAGTGTCCTAATAAAAGGCTTGGTCTCTTCGCAGTAGACAGGCGACGCCCCTGGTTCGAGACTTTCTCGGGGCCCCCCTGCCGGGTGTATTGATAAGCAGCACTGAACCCTGCGGTCAGTGTTTAATTGCATTATTTGGAGTCCTCTAGTCACCCGGCTAGATGGGAGGAGAGAACAAGTGTTTACTGATAAAGTGAGGCCGACATCAAAAAAGACGCTGGGGGAGGAAGAAAGCGGGAGTTCCGAGTATGATATTGATGGATAAACGAAGGCCTTCACAGCCTCTTTCATTCTTTCCTTTGCTTCTGTTACTGAGGGAGCGGCTGGGTTCTGTAACTGAGGGAGCGGCTGGAGTTAAGCCTTTTATCTTATCCATTAAAAGCAACAATATAAGTACATGGATGTCAACGTGGCAACGTTACAAATATTCACACCATATACCTTCAAGTACAAACCCCGTTTCCATATGAGTTGGGAAATTGTGTTAGATGTAAATATAAACGGAATACAATGATTTGCAAATCCTTTTCAACCCATATTCAGTTGAATGCACTACAAAGACAACATATTTGATGTTCAAACTGATAAACTTTTTTTTTTTTTTTTTGCAAATACCGTATTTTCCACACTATTAGCCGCACCTAAAAACCACAAATTTACTCAAAAGCTGACAGTGCGCCTTATAACCCGGTGCGCTTTATATATCGATTAATATTACGATTCATTTTCATAAAGTTTAGGTCTCGCAACTACGGTAAACAGCCGCCATCTTTTTTCCCCGTAGAAGAGGAAGTGCTTCTTCTTCTACGCAAAGCAACCGCCAAGGCACCCGCCCCCATAGAACAGGAAGCGCTTCTTCTTCTACTGTAAGCAACCACCCGCCCGCGTAGAAGAAGAAGAAGCGCGCGGATATTACGTTCCATTTCCTTTGTGTGTTTACATCTGTAAAGACCACAAAATGGCTCCTACTAAGCGACAGGTTTCCGGTTCATGAAAAGACGCAATCTCTCCATCCGCACACGGACTACTATTTCACAGCAACTGCCTAAAGACTTTCAAGAAAAGCTGGCTACTTTCCGTGCATATTGTAAAAACAAGATAGCTGGAAAAAAAGATCCGGCCAGAGAACATTATCAACATGGACGAGGTTCCACTGACTTTTGATATTCCTGTGAACCGCACTGTGGATACAACGGGAGCACGTACGGTGAATATTCGCACCACAGGGAATGAGAAGTCATCCTTCACTGTGGTTCTAGCTTGCCATGCTAATGGCCAGAAACTTCCACCCATGGTGATATTCAAAAGGAAGACCTTGCCAAAAGAGACCTTTCCAGCCGGCGTCATCATAAAAGCTAACTCGAAGGGATGGATGGATGAAGAAAAGGTGAGCGAGTGGTTAAGGTAAGTTTACGCGAAGAGGCCGGGTGGCTTTTTTCACGCAGCTCCGTCCATGTTGATATACGACTCCATGCACGCCCACATCACGCTGGTTTTTAATATATTATTAAAGTTTGACTGACCTATCTGACTGTTTTTTTTGACATTCCTTTAGCGCAGTTAGATGCGGCTTATAACACGGGGCGTCTTATAGGTGGACAAAGTTTTGAAATATGCCGTTCATTGAAGGCGCGGCTTATAACCCAGGGCGCCTTATGGTGCGGAAAATACGGTAATGCCCTTTTAGCCTTAATTTTAGTACTGTTATTGCACTGGAGAATAATACAATGTGTTGATCAACTTGACATGCATTTGCATCACTGAACTCTGCTAAGCCATGTGGTCTACATACAACACACAAAGACAAAGATATGTTACAAAGGCCAATTTGTTTCTGGCCAGAACAAATTGACAAAACTATTTTAAATAGCTGCAACATAACATACATAAGTAACAAACAGCATAAAAACAGCATAGCTGTAAAGCAAGAAAGGCACACACTTAAGGCTGAAACGACGCGTCGACGTAGTCGACGTCATCGGTTACGTAAATACGTCGACGCCGTTTTTGTGCGTCGGCGTGTCGCATATTTACGTCACACTATTGTCATGGCGGAGCGCAAAGTAGACGATACGAGCGAGGGGAAAAAAGCACGCCAAAAGTCGTCAAAAGTGTGGGAGTATTTCAATAAACGGCCTAATAATGTTGTTGTATGCACACTGTGTCGAGCGGAAATGGCCTATCATAGCAGCACAACGGCTATGAACGAACATTTGAAAAGAAAACCCCCGACAGCGTTCTTGCCATCACCATCAACAAGTCAATCGTCCGCGTGCGTATACGTTGTCATTATTACACAAAAACATGAATGTGTCATTTGTATCTGCGTTGTAAATTCATAAACTAAAACACTGTTTCGCTCTGAGAGGCGCGTTTGGCGTGCCTGTTCAGTGTTTACAAAGACGCGCTCCTCTTTAACGCTAACGTTAACTAGTTGTGCAAATACCTTTTACAACATTAACAGTTACATATACTATGTACAAACCAACAATTAACTTTCACTTTAATCATACTATCATTGTTGTGTTATTAAGCAAAATAAGCAATACTTTTACTTTTGTTGAAATGTTTACACTGTTGTTACAGAATATTTCGTTTTGCACTTTTTTGTATTGGATGTTTATCTTTATTTGTGCACATTTTAGCAAATAAGCAATACTTTTACTTTTGTTGAAATGTTTACACTTGTTACAGAATATTTCCGTTTTGCACTTTTTTGTATTGGATGTTTATCTTTATTTTTGCACATTTTAAAGCAAAATAAGCAATACTTTTACTTTTTAAATGCTTATACTATTCCAGAATATTAAGATTTGCACTGGATGTTTACTTTTATATTTGCACATTAAAAAGCAAATAAGCTACTTTTAATTTTGTTAAATGTTAAAAGTTTTAAATGTTTACATTGTTACAGAATATGTTGTTGTCAATGTTGACTGAGTGGCCATACTTTTTTTTTTTGTAAATAAAAGCCATGCCTTTTGAAAAACTGGCCTACATTTATTTTTTCCTCTTCATTTTAAATGTAAAAAAAAATCGGTAAAAGGAAAAATAATCTATAGATTAATCGAAAAAAATAATCTATAGATTAACCGATTAATCAAAAAATAATCTATGGATTAATCGATAGAAAAATAATCGTTAGCTGCAGCCCTACTTGAGACCTCCGATTTCGGGAGGTGAGGGGTGGGGGTGGGGGGTGTGGTCGGGTGTGGGGGTGGGACGGGGGCGTGGTTGTGGGCGGGGGCGTGGTTAAGAGGGGAGGAGTATATTGACAGCTAGAATTCACCAAGTCAAGTATTTCATATATATATATATATACATCCTGAAAATATGCAAACAAAACTGTGTTTAGATAATTGATACTTCAAACTTGCATAAATAAATATTAAGGAATATAACATAACTTGGCTTCTGAGAGCTTCAAAATGTGATGAATAAAATGCTAAAGTTGTTGATAAACAAGCAATTATTTTAATAATTAAATACGGTCATTTTAAATGAATTATATAGTAATTTTAAATGAATTATTATCCATCCGTCCATTTTTCTACCGCTTATCCCTTTTGGGGTCGCGGGGGGCGCTGGAGCCTATCTCAGCTACAATCAAGCGGAAGATGATAATTAAAATTAATTATTTCAAATATGTTTATTTTAATGTATAATTCTATGGCTGGATGTAATAAGGAGTCAGAAAAAATACAATTAATTTTGATGTTTTTAGCAAAATATAGTAAAAATGTATTTAGGTTTTTTTTGTAATTAATAAATATATTTATTTTTAGGTAAGATAAACATAATAATACAATTTATCTCTAGTCTGGATGATTTAGTTCTTGTCACCCTGTTGTCCTCCCGTCATAAAAAAAAAAGGTTGTCCTCACTCAGGTCCGCATGGAGCTGGAGGGGGCGTGGCCTCCAGCTCCGGCTGAAAATCGGGAGATTTTCGGGAGAATATTTGTCCCGGGAGGTTTTCGGGAGAGGCGCTGAATTTCGGGAGTCTCCCGGAAAATTCGGGAGGGTTGGCAAGTATGGGTGTTGTTTGTGTCTCCTCTCAATTGCTCTGTTTATTGCAGTTCTGAGTGTTGCTGGCTCGGCTTTGCTTTTGGAATTGGATTGCATTGTTATGGTATTGCTGTGTATTGTTTTGTTGGATTGATTAATTAAAAAAAAATGAAAAATGAAAAAAATAAAAAATTTAATAAAAATAAAAAATCGATTTTTAAAAAAATGAGAATCGATTCTGAATCGCACAACGTGAGAATCGTGATTCGAATTCGAAACGATTTTTTTTCCCACACCCCTAACGGCCACTCTCCCGACGGCGCCACGCGGTCCCCTAGTCCAGGGGTCGGCAACCTTTACCAGTCAAAGAGCCATTTTGAACAGTTTCGCAAATTACAGAAAACAATGGGAGCCGCATACATTTTTTTAAATTTGAAATGAAATAACACTGCATACAAAGTTTTTTTTTTGCTTTGTGCTATGTATAAACCAGCATGAACACAACAGAACAAACACCCAGAATCCCATGCAGCCCTGACTCTTCCGGGCTACATTATACACCCCCGCTACCAAACCCCGCCCACCTCAACCGACGCACAGAGGGGGGGGTTGATGTGTGAGGGAGCAGGGTTGGGGTGGGGGCGGGGTTTGGTGGTAGCAGGGGTGTATAATGTAGCCCGGAAGAGTCGAACTGCATGGGATTCTGGGTGTTTGTTCTGTTGTGTTTATGTTGTGTTAAGGTGCAGATGTTCTCCCGAAATGTGTTTGTCATTCTTGTTTGGTTTTGGTTCAAAGTGTGGCGCATTATTAGTAAGAGTGTTAAAGTTGTTTTATATGGTCACCGTCAGTGTAACCTGTGTGGCTGTTGACCAAGTATGCATTGCTGTCACGTACGTGTGCAAGCAGAAGATGTATATTGTATAAGAAGTGTTGGGCTGGCATGCTGTTAATACAGATTGTAGAGAGCGCCAAATGTCGTACCATCATGGCACACCCTTATTATAGCCGTAAGGGTGAAAATCGGTGAATATTAATCCCGGGAGTTTTCTGCGAGAGGCACTGAAATCCGGAAGTCTCACGGGAAAATTGGGGGGTTCAGAAAGTAAGCTGCTGAGCCGCATCAGAGTGATCAAAGAGCCGCATGCGGCTCCGGAGCCGCGGGTTGCCGACCCCTGCCCTAGTTAAACACATTTTTTTACCACAAAATATCAAAGCATAAATAATTCAAATAAATAAATGTTAAATGTGGACTATAAATAAATTATTAAATTGCCTTTAGGATGTTTTCTTATTTTTAAATGTTTTTAATAACATTCAAATATTTATTGTGAATAATACAATAATATTCAGGAGAATCTATAAATGTGTACTAAAATGAGGTATTTTTCAGTCCTGGCAGATTTATTCCCTGATTTGTACTTGAAAGCACGTAAAATTGTACCCAATAAACAAGAGCAGGCTCGTTTTGGAATTGGATTGCATTGTTATGGTATTGCTGTGTATTGTTTTGTTGGATTGATTAATGAAAAAAAAAAGAAAAATGAAAAAAAAAAAATGAAAAAATAAAAAAAATAAAAAAAATAAAAATCGATTTTTTAAAAATGAGAATCGATTCTGAATCGCACAACGTGAGAATCGTGATTCAAATTCGAATCGATTTTTTCCCACACCCCTAACGGCCACTCTCCCAATGGCGCCACGCCGTCCCCTAGTTAAACACATTTTATTACCACAAAATATTAAAGCATAAATAATTCAAATAAATAAATGTTAAATGTGGACTATAAATAAATTATTAAATTGCCTTTAGGTTGATTTCTTATTTTTACATTTTTTTAATAACATATTCAAATATTAATTGTGAATAATACAATAATATCCAGGAGAATCTATAAATGTGTACTCATGAGGTATTTTGCAGTCCTGGCAGATTTATTCCCTGATTTGTACTTGAAAGCACGTAAAATTGTACCCAATAAACAAGAGCAGGCTCAGTCAGGGTAAAAGTCAGATAAGTAATAAGCTGAAATGCAGCTCTGTTGTTGTCATGGTAACCCCAAAGCAACACAAGATATTTCAAGCCTTCTTTTGATATAATTGTGATGATTATGGCTTACAGCTTATGAAAACCTTGAATAGAAAACCGAAGAAAATGTGGGGTTTTCAAAAACTGTAAGCCATGATCATCAATATTACAACAAAGTCTGGACCAATCTCACTTTGCATGTAATAAATGTATTTTAGTTTCACATTTGAGGTTAAATTGCTGACATGAATGGACGTTTTTACCATTGTATGAGTTTCACCTGACCGAGTGAAAATGTGCAACTTTTCTCTGACTACAATTGAACATTCACCTACTAAAAATCAGGAGCACTGTGGCAATTGGGTTCAAGCTTTTGACCCCTCACTTGCTCGGTGACATTCGTCGTTCCTTGCCTGTAGGGCTGGGCGATATATCGATATACTCGATATATATCGCAGGTTTGTCTCTGTGCGATATAGAAAATGACTACCGTATTTTCCGCACCATAAGGCGCCCTGGGTTATAAGCCGCGCCTTCAATGAACGGCATATTTCAAAACTTTGTCCACCTATAAGCCGCCCCGTGTTATAAGCCGCATCTAACTGCGCTAAAGGAATGTCAAAAAAACAGTCAGATAGGTCAGTCAAACTTTAATAATATATTAAAAACCAGCGTGATGTGGGCGCGCATGGAGTCGTATATCAACATGGACGGAGCTGCGTGAAAAAAGCCACCCGGCCTCTTCGCGTAAACTTAAACTTCCCTTAACCACTCGCTCATCTTTTCTTCATCCATCCATCCCTTCGAGTTAGCTTTTATGATGACGCCGGCTGGAAAGGTCTCTTTTGGCAAGGTCTTCCTTTTGAATGTCACCATGGGTGGAAGTTTCTGGCCATTAGCATGGCAAGCTAGAACCACAGTGAAGGATGACTTCTCATTCCCTGTGGTGCGAATATTCACCGTACGTGCTCCCGTTGTATCCACAGTGCGGTTCACAGGAATATCAAAAGTCAGTGGAACCTCGTCCATGTTGATAATGTTCTCTGGCCGGATCTTTTTTTCAGCTATCTTGTTTTTACAATATGCACGGAAAGTAGCCAGCTTTTCTTGAAAGTCTTTAGGCAGTTGCTGTGAAATAGTAGTCCGTGTGCGGATGGAGAGATTGCGTCTTTTCATGAACCGGAAACCTGTCGCTTAGTAGGAGCCATTTTGTGGTCTTTACAGATGTAAACACACAAAGGAAATGAAACGTAGTATCCGCGCGCTTCTTCTTCTTCTTCTTCTTCTACGCGGGCGGGTGGTTGCTTACAGTAGAAGAAGAAGCGCTTCCTGTTCTATGGGGGCGGGTGCTTACCTTGGCGGTTGCTTGCGTAGAAGAAGAAGCACTTCCTCTTCTACGGGGAAAAAAGATGGCGGCTGTTTACCGTAGTTGCGAGACCGAAACTTTATGAAAATGAATCTTAATATTAATCCATATATAAAGCGCACCGGGTTATAAGCCGCACTGTCAGCTTTTGAGTAAATTTGTGGTTTTTAGGTGCGGCTAATAGTGCGGAAAATACGGTATATGGTGATATTGGAGTATACGTTCTCACGCTGTTGCTTTTAGCTGCAGGCTCTTCTCACTCTTTCTTGTCTCTCCTTCTCACAGAGACATAAAACAAGCGCACCTTCTTACATACGTCACATACGTATACGCCCTCGCGGAGCAGAGAGGTAGCAGCATGGGTAACGTTAGCTGTAGTGGTAATACAAGAGAAAGAAGGTTCAAATCTGGTAACAAATGAAGGAAGAATAATTAATTCCCAAGAAAAACAGCAGGGGGTCCACCGTCTGGCGGTGGTTTGGCTTCAAGTGGGAATATGTCGAACAGACAACTGTCATTTACCAAGTGTGGGGCAAAAGCGTTGCTACAAAAAGTAGCAGCACTGCTAATATGTAGCATCATTTGAAAAGTCACCCGCAAGAAAATGAAGAGTGCTTGAAACTCCGCATGTCAACATCTCTGTTCGGTGCCACACCAACAAAATGTTGTAGCAAACATTTCCACATCAACACCGTATGATAAAAACATAATAGTGTGAGAGTCCAGTCCATAGTGGATCTAACATAATAGTAAGAGTCCAGTCCATAGTGGATCTAACATAATAGTGAGAGTCCAGTCCATAGTGGATCTAACATAATAGTGTGAGAGTCCAGTCCATAGAGGATCTAACATAATAGTGAGAGGCCAGTCCATAGTGGATCTAACATAATAATGTGAGAGTCCAGTTCATAGTGGATCTAACATAATAGTGAGAGTCCAGTCCATAGTGGATGTAACATAATAGTGAGAGTCCAGTCCATAGTGGATCTAACATAATAGTGTGAGAGTCCAGTCCATAGTGGATCTAACATAATAGTGTGAGAGTCCAGTCCATAGTGGATCTAGCATAATAGTGAGAGTCCAGTCCATAGTGGATCTAACATAATAGTGAGAGTCCAGTCCATAGTGGATCTAACATAATAGTGTGAGAGTCCAGTCCATAGTGGATCTAGCATAATAGTGAGAGTCCAGTCCATAGTGGATCTAGCATAATAGTGTGAGAGTCCAGTCCATAGTGGATTTAACATAATAGTGAGAGTCCAGTCCATAGTGGATCTAACATAATAGTGAGAGTCCAGTCCATAGTGGATCTAGCATAATAGTGAGAGTCCAATCCATAGTGGATCTAACATAATAGTGAGAGTCCAGTCCATAGTGGATCTAACATAATAGTGTGAGAGTCCAGTCCATAGTGGATTTAACATAATAGTGAGAGTCCAGTCCATAGTGGATCTAACATAATAGTGAGAGTCCAGTCCATAGTGGATCTAACATAATAGTGAGAGTCCAGTCCATAGTGGATCTAGCATAATAGTGAGAGTCCAATCCATAGTGGATCTAACATAATAGTGAGAGTCCAGTCCATAGTGGATCTAACATAATAGTGTGAGAGTCCAGTCCATAGTGGATTTAACATAATAGTGAGAGTCCAGTCCATAGTGGATCTAACATAATAGTGTGAAAGTCTAGAATAAACGGCTATTTGCCGGACACCGTAACAAATCCGTTCAATTAAGCTAAAACCCGCTAGAGAGTGAAGGGTGCTTGAAACTCCGCATGTCAACATCTCCGTTCGGTGCCACACCAACAAAATGACGAGGCAACCATCAACACAGCAAGAAACACGCAGCAGCACCTGCAGCGAGCAAACTCGTCCAAAAGACGGCGCCATAGCACAAACAATAACACACCTTTCAAGTGTCTTTGCGTGTGGTTAATGAAAACTAATTATTTTATGTCCGTCAACGAAGAAAAATCCATAAATTAGCGGCACCGTAGGAAAAAAGAAGCGGTTTATAGTCTGGAATTTACGGTTCCCCCCAAGACCCCAAAGGGAATAAGCGGTAGAAAATGGATGGATGGATGGAATTATTGTGTTCTGTGTACAGCAGGGGTGCTCATTACGTCGATTGCGATCTACCGGTCGATCTCGGAGGGTGTGTCAGTCGATCACCAGCCAGGCATTAAAAAAATAGTCCTAAAAATGAGCGATCATAAATCTTCACTATGACGTCACTTTCGTCACTTGATTGACATTCACGGCACCCGAGGGTCTTCTGAGATGACGCTGGCTGCTGCCAGCTCATTAAAATTACCGACTGGAAGGCGAGAAACACTTTATTTCAACAGACTCTGGCGCCGTACCTGTCGTCAAAACTCCAAAGACCGACCGCACAGTTGCACAGTTGCGCTAACAAAATAAGAGTCTCAGAAAGCTGGCGTGCACAAGCTAGCAAGCTACGGAGTTTGCCGACAATGTATTTCTTGTAAAGTGTATACAAAGGAGTACGGAAGCTGGACAAATAAGATGCCAAAAACCAACCACTTTCATGTGGTATTGGACAGAAAGGAGGACTTTTTTTTCTCCTCCATTCGAAAATGCGGACGTTATCATCACTACTGTCTGATTCCAATCAATGCAAGTCATCAGAATCAGGTAATACACCAACTTATATTCTTGTCTTCATGAAAGAAAGGAATCTATATGTGTTAAACATGCTTGTATTATCTTTAACCACCTTTAACTTGTTAACAATATTAATTATATGTATTAAACATGCTTGTATTATCTTTAAACACCTTTAAGTTGTGAACAATATTAACTATGTGTTAAACATGCTTGTATTATCTTTAAACACCTTTAACTTGTTAACAATATTAACTATATGTATTAAACATACTTGTATTATCATTAAACACCTTTAATGTATTAACAATATTAACTATATGTGTTAAACATGCTTGTATTATCTTTAACCACCTTTAACTTGTTAACAATATTAACTATATGTGTTAAACATGCTTGTATTATCTTTAACCACCTTTAACTTGTTAACAATATTAACTATATGTGTTAAACATGCTTGTTTTATCTTTAACCACCTTTAACTTGTTAACAATATTAACTATTTGAGTTAAACATGCTTGTATTATTTTTAACCACCTTTAACTTGTTAACAATATTAACTATGTGTTAAACATGCTTGCATTATCTTTAAACACCTTTAACTTGTTAACAATATTAACTATATGTATTAAACATACGTGTATTATCATTAAACACCTTTAATGTATTAACAATATTAACTATATGTGTTAAACATGCTTGTATTATCTTTAACCACCTTTAACTTGTTAACAATATTAACTATATGTGTTAAACATGCTTGTATTATCTTTAACCACCTTTAACTTGTTAACAATATTAACTATATGTGTTAAACATGCTTGTTTTATCTTTAACCACCTTTAACTTGTTAACAATATTAACTATATGTGTTAAACATGCTTGTATTATCTTTAACCACCTTTAAGTTGTTAACAATATTAACTATATGTGTTAAACATGCTTGTTTTATCTTTAAACACCTTTAACTTGTTAACAATATTAACTATATGTGTTAAACATGCTTGTTTTATCTTTAACCACCTTTAAGTTGCTAACAATATTAACTATATGTGTTAAACATGCTTGTACTATCTTTAACCACCTTTAAGTTGTTAACAATATTAACTATTTGTGTTAAACATGCTTGTATTATTTTTAACCACCTTTAACTTGTTAACAATAGTAACTATATGTATTAAACATACTTGTATTATCTTTAAACACCTTTAATTTATTAACAATATTAACTATATGTGTTAAACATGCTTACATTATCATTAAACACCTTTAACTTGTTAACAAAAACATATATTTCATAAATAAGTAAATATAAACGATATATATGAATGAGGTAGATTCCCACGACTTGATCAATTGATTGAATTGAAATCCAATTTGCACTAAAACTCAACTTCCATCAACGTGGTAGGAACAGAACTCTTCCGTAGACCGAGGACCTCCTGTGGGTGTGATAAATAATATCATGGGCAGTCAATTGGCACAAGCAGCATTAGAAGTTGCGATTGCTCCACATGAATGCCAATAGTCACCCAGGTGTGGTTGAAGGTCTGACAATACTAACATAGGCAAGGGTTTTAAAATAGCATCGGCGGCCACGTCCACTTACGCAGAGATGAATGAGTGACACTCAGCTTGGCAATTACTCCTGCTGTTTTCTTCAAATGACATTATTGTCTTCAAGCACTCACAGCTCCGGCTTGTATCCGAGAGGGATAACGGCCAGCGGTTTGTTTCAGCCTGCAGGTGCACAAATGGACCTCTCAGTCACTCCATAGAGTTGTTGGGTTCCACCCCCCCCCCGCCCCACATTGGAGGATTTTAAAACATTTCTTGTGTAGGCTTTTAGTCATTGGCCTCTGCTGCCAGTTATTACTGACAAGAAGTTATTACTACATTAAGGGAAATAAATAGAAATACCGTATTTTTCGGACTATAAGGCGCACTTAAAATCCTTTAATTTTCTCAAAAATCGACAGCGCGCCTTATAACCCGGTGCACCTAATGTACGGAATATATCTGGTTGTGCTTACCGACCTCGAAGCAATTTTATTTGGCACATGGCGCAATGATAAGTGTGACCAGTAGATGGCAGTCACACATAAGAGATGCGTGTAGACTGCAATATGACTCAACTAAACGACACCAAAAGTTTAAATGTTCCATTGAAAATAAAGAACATTAAACACGGCACTCAAAAATCCGTCAAAAATGTTTTAGTACGAATTTGGATTTTCAGCCCATTATGGCTACCGTAGTCAGAGACACAAGTACTACCGTATTTTTCGGACTATTACATACTTGCCAACCCTCCCTGATTTTCCGGGAG